>NW_006922240.1:1257406-1258147 GCF_000298275.1 Orycteropus afer afer
TGGTTCTCCCCATTCCTTGTTTTTCTGTTTGCATTTTTCCCATTTTTCCCATCTTCATTATTCATCTATTCTACCTCTTTTCTCTTATTTCCCCCTCCCCAGATATTGAGGGGTTTTTTCTTTTCATTTTTTGGTAACCGTTCCTGTGTGTTTATGTGGTGTGTTTTTTGTCCACTTCCTTTTACTTTTCTTGATGATGGTTTTTGTATAACTGAGTGAGAGACAGCAACTGTGTACATATGATACAACAACACCTGCAACTCCTGCAACTCCACTTACTGAAAGCCACCACTTCCTTCTCTACCAACTAGCCAATAATAAATGACCACCAAGAAGAGGCAAACTCACCCTTAAGTACTCTTCACAAACAGTTAACAGAGATCTAAATACAACAACATCACAGTGACTCGGAGGCAACAGACCATCACAATCCACATAAACAAGCAAGATAAAACAGGAAAAACAAGGGTGCAGGATACAAACCCAGAACACATCTCTGAGGAAGAAGAAGCATTGAAACACCCTGAAAAGGAATTCAAAAGAATTATACTTAAGCAACTTCAGAGGATTGAGAGACAGATCAAGGAAAACACTGACAAAATTATGGAAAACACGGACAAAACCCTAGAAAAATTTTGGAAGAAAATACAAGAAGAACATGGAAAAATAAATGAAAAAATTAGAAATGATTCAAAATCTACAGATAGAAATCCAGAAAATTAATATTAAATTTTCAGAAAT
>NW_006922240.1:1258247-1258782 GCF_000298275.1 Orycteropus afer afer
AAAAATGAGAATATATCCATTCAGGAAGTCCAACGAACCCCAAACAGAATAGACCCCAAAAGAAAATCACCAAGACACATCATCATCAAACTCATTAAAACCAATGACAAAGAAAGAATACTGAAAGCAGCATGAGAAAAAATAAAAGTTACCTACAAGGGACAACCAATGAGAATAAAATCTGATTACTCAGCAGAAACCATGTAAGTGAGAAGGCAATGGGATGATATATACAAATCCCTGAAAGAGAAAAATTTCCGACCAAGAAGTATATACCCAGCAAAATTGTTCCTCAAATATGATGGTGAAATAAGGAGATTTCCAGATAAGCAGAAATTAAGGGAATTTGTTAAAACCAGACCAACCTCACAACAGATACTAAAGGAAGTCCTTTGAACAGAGGACCAATAATACCAAACAACTGACCATTAATACACAAGATGACATAACCCAGAAACCAACACAGCTATGGAAGTATCCAAAGTAAAATAAGCTTATAAGATTGAAAACAGGGAGCGAGACACATCAATTGGCA
>NW_006922240.1:1259461-1260275 GCF_000298275.1 Orycteropus afer afer
CTCAGCATAGAACATTACATGAAACAAAGAAACCAGGAACACTATGAAAAAACACAAAAGACACATAACAAAATGAAAGCAACCAATTTATACTTGTCAATAGTTATACTGAATGTCAATGGATTAGACGCACTACTCAAGAGACAGAAAATTACAGACTGGATAAGAAAATATAACCCATCAATATGCTGTCTACAAGAGACACACATTAGAGACAAAGACAAAAACAAACTAAAAATCAAAGGTTGAAAAAAGATATATCACGCAAATGGCAACTGTAAAAGAGCAGGAATGGCAATATTAATTTCTGATAAAATTCCCTTTTAGACAAAAACCACCATAGGAGACAAGGAAGGACATTATATAATGATAAAGGATCAATTGAACATGAAGATATAACCATAATAAATATCTATGGACCCAAAGAAAGAGCCCCAAAGTACATAAATCAGACATTAGCAGAATTGAAAAGGCAAATAGATGAGTCCACAATCATAGTGGGAGACTTTAATACACCACTTTCAATGGAAGATAGAACAACTGGAAAGAAACTCAACAAAGACACAGAAGAGCAAAACAATACAATCCACTAACTTGACCTTATAGACATCTACAGAGCACTTCACCCAACAAGAGCACATTCTTTTCCAGTACACATGGAACATTTTGCAGGATGGACCATATGTTAGGCCTTAACCATAAAACAAGCCTTAATAAAATTTAAAAACATTGAAATACTGCAAAACATCTCCTCAGATCACAGTGTGATAAAATTAGAAGTCAACACTAGGAAGATGAACTGAAAAAGAGCAAA
>NW_006922240.1:1260375-1262612 GCF_000298275.1 Orycteropus afer afer
ACAAAAAAAAAAATTAAAAAATTAAAAAAATTCCTTGAATCAAACGGGAATGAAAACATAATATACCAAAATTTTTTGGACACAACAAGCAGTGATCAGAGGCCAATTTATAGCAATAAATGTACACATCAAAAAACAAGAAAGAGAAGTTCCGGTAAGATGGCGGAATAGGCAGAAAGACTGCCCAGACCCTCTTCAAAAAAGAAAAGGAGAACCAATTAACACAGATACAGAAGATAATCCTGGACCCCTGAGCCTTGAAGGGAAGGATATAGAAGTGGGCTAAACTCCATCTAGCAGAAGAATTTGCATGAAAATACCAAAAAAGGAGACATATGGAGCTGCAGTCTGGCAGCAATCCTGATGGCAGTTTGGATATTGCCAAGTGGTGGTAGGACCTAAGAATTAACCTAAAAATCAGTCCTGCTAGCCAGGGACTGCATGGAGGACTGCTCTGGTGGCTGGGGAATAAAAGAGGAGACAGCGAAGAGGACGATGGGCTGAGCTGTGGACTTTTGTCTGTGTGGAGAGCGCAGCCATTTTGAATGTTTACAAATGGATTGACCATTTTGGATATTTAAAGTGACACTATTCTGCCAGATTCCAAGGGCTTAAGAACAGGCTCCACTTGCCAGTAACCCCAAGGACGTTCCAGACATGGACGACTAGAAAGGTGTGACATTCCCCTTGTTACTCATATACCCCACACTGTCTTGTTGAACAGAGGTGCGGCAATCACCCACTCCCACCCACCATCTGGGGCTGCAGGAACTCCATCCCAGTCTGTGTGCTCTGACGGAGCCTGGGTGCCCTGCCCTGACTTCCCTTGATTTTTTGTTTTTTTCTTACTTTTTTCTATTTTTTAGTTTGCTTGTTTTTGTCTGTTTTTAAAATACTACTACTACTACTATTATTATTACTTTTGTCCTTTTTACTATTCTTTATTCTTCCCCTCCCAGGTCTTGGTTTTCAGCTTTCTTTCTTTTTCTTGTTCCTGGTTGCAATTTTTTTTTTCTCCTTTCTTTTGGTTAGCACCATTCCTTGTTTATCTTTTTGCCTTTTCCACTTTTTTCATTCTTCTCCTTCTCTACCTTTTTTTTTAATTGCTCTATCCCCAGATACTGCAGGTTATTTTTTTCTTCTTCTTCTTCTTTTTCCTTTTTTTAGTTACTGTTGCTGTGTGATTACATGGTGTGTTTTTTGTCCCTGTGCTTTTACCTTTTTGATGGTTATTCAATTGTTCTTTTTGTATAATGGAGTGGAAGACAACAGTCCCCATACGACAGAACTACACCCTCACCTCCTGCAGCTTCACTTACTGATGAGAACCACCACCTCATTCTCCACCAATGGGCCAATGATAAAAATCCACCAAGAAGAGCCTGACTCACCCTCAGCTGTTCTTCACAAACAGTTAACAGAGATCTAATTACAACAATGCCACGATGTCTTGGAAAAAACAGACCATCACAGTACACAAAGAAGCAAGGTAAAGTGGTAGAAACAAGGGAGCAGTACACAGACCCAGAACACATCCCTGAGGAAGAAGCGGCATTGGCACTCTCTGATAAGGAATTCAAAAGAATTATATTTAGGTATCTTCAAAGGATTGAGAAACAGACCAAGGAAAATACAGACAAAACCCTAGAAGAATTTTGGAAGAACACACAAGAACAAAATGACAAAATAAATGAAAAATTAGAAATGATTCAAAATCTACAGGTAGAAATCCAGAAGATTAATACTAAATTGTCAGAAATAGATACCACATTGGAAGGTCAAAGGAGTAGGATTGATGCAATGGAAGACAGAATTAAAGAGACTGAAGACAAATACCTGAATACTGCCTTGGAAATGGATCAATCAGAAAAAAGATCTAAACAAAATGAAGAAAGCCTAACATTCATGTGGGATACCATCAAAAGGAATAACTCACGTGTCATTGGAATTCTAGAAAAGGAAGAAAAAAATAAAATCACTGAGAAAATTGTCCAACATTTGTTGGAGGAGAACTTCCCTAATAGGAAGAAAGATGAGAATATATCCATCCAGGAATTCCAACGAAACCCAAACAGTATAGACCCCAAAAGAAAATCACCAAGGCATATCATCATTAACTCATCAAAACCAAAGAAAAAGAAAGAATCCTGAAAGCAGCACAGGAAAAAGAAAAGGTTACATAAAAAGGGACAGCCAGTAAGAATAAGCTCTAATTTCTCAGCAGAAACCATGCAAGC
>NW_006922241.1:0-2623 GCF_000298275.1 Orycteropus afer afer
TGGTTTTATTTTTTTCAACTTTAAAATAGTAACAGCTGTTAACATTTTCAAAATACTGCCATAATATATAGCTTTGAAGTAGATACAATAAATGAGAACAGGGAAGAGAAACAAACAAACAAGAAATGTGCTAGCTTTGAGTTTAATGGTGCTTCCCTTGAGTGACTGTGCAGTTGTACATTATTGTGAGCTGTCAAGGTGGGGACTCCTGGAGTTTCTGAAGCTGCTGTTTTTTGCTGTTGTGGAGAGGTAGCAGAAGGGACAGTTGTTTTTAGTATGTGTGGATAGAGTATTTTTTTATTTAAACACTATTCATACTTGATAAATCAGTGTCTTTAGATCAAGAAAATCTTCTGGAGATGAAAGAAAGGAGACTAAATAGAGGTTATTATACTCAGCTATCTTTTTATATATAGACAGTTATATATTCTCTCATATATGACATACAAAACTAATATATATGTGCTACATTATGTAATATATATAAGTGTGAAATATATAATATGTATAATAGGTGAATTTTGGAATGTTGTTACTATAAAAATGATGTTTGTTTCCTGGCCTATATATGCTCTTATAACAACCTTGACTTTTGCAGAACTTATCAAAATGGAAATTATTTGAATATTTGTTTTTATGTCTCTTTCTGATTAGACTTTCAACTGAGCATATGAACTGTCTTTGTAGCACATAATAGATAGTAAGTAGTTTTGAATGAGTGAAGATAGAAATTACTGTTAACCACTTAACATTGTAGAGTTTTACCTTTCAGTATTCTTAATAAGTGCCCATTTGTTATAGTGTTTACTATTTTTCTATCTACTATAAATCATAAAATGTCAAATGCTGTTATTTAAGATAAATTTTATTTGGCAAATCTTAGAAACTGAACTGTGCAATGATTTTGAAATACTGAAATTTACAAGTGCATCAGTTTCCTTTCTACATGTGTTTACTTTTTCTTTCAAATTTTCATTCCAAATATGAATAAATGAATCTTTTGTTGAGTATCTGAATTTTGAATACCTGAGCATGTGTTAAAAGATTGCTATTTGTGTTGTAGGCTGAGAGCAGTTTCAGTGAAGAAGAGGAAGAAAAACTTCAAGCTGCATTTTCTCTAGAGAAACAAGACCTTCACCTAGTTCTTGAAACACTGTCATTCATTTTAGAGCAGGTATTTTTATTGACCCAAATTTCCTAACTAATTTATTTACTGCATATTTGTATTACTGTGCTGTCTGTTACATTTTGCTTTTCAGAAGAGTACAAGATGGAAGCTTAGACTATATTTTAAGCAAGAATTTCATGTAGTTAAAAAAAAAAGTTGAATGTACACATAATTTTTTAACACTATTTCATTCTTCAAACAGTTAAGTGGTTGGCTGCTAATCAGAAGGTTAGGAGCCATCCAGCAGCTGTGTGGGGAAAGCCATGGTGATCTCCTTCAGTAGAAATTGTTGTTGCTAGGTGCTGTCGAGTCAGCTCCAACTCATAGTGACCCTATGTACAATAAAATGAAACACTGCCCAGTCCTGCACCAGCCTCACAATCCTTATTATACCTGAGCCTATTGTGGCAGCCACTATGTCAGTCTATCTCATTGAGGGCCTTCCCCTTTTGTGATGACTCTGTACTTTACCAGGTATGATATCCTGCTCTAGGGAATGATCCTTTCTGACAACATGACCAAAGTAGGTGAGATGAAGTCTGGCCATTCTTGCTTCCAAGGAACATCCTGGCTGCACTTCTTCCAGGACACATTTGTTCATTCTTCTGGCAGTCCATGGTACTTTCAGTATTCTTTGCTAACACAACTCAAAAGCAACGACTCTTCTTTGGTCTTCCTTATTCATTATCCAGCTCTCATGCGTAAGAGACAAAGGTGGGTTAGGCGCACCTTAGTCTTCAAGGAGACGTCTTTGTTCTTCAGTGCTTTAAAGAGATCATTTGCAGCAGATTTGCCCAGTGCAATACATCATCTGATTTTTTGACCACTGCTTCCATTGGTGTTGATTGTGGAACCAAGCAATACAAAATTCTTGACAACTTCAATCTTTTCTCCATTTATTGGTCCATTTGTGAGGATTTTCATTTTCTTTATGTTGAGGTGTAATCTCAGTAGAGATTACAGCCTAGAAAATCTTGGGGGTTTTCTACTCTGTTACATGGGTCGCTATGAGTTGATGACACCTGACAGCAACAGCATTCCATTTTGCAAACAATTTTAATGTTGAGTATCATGAGCAAAATATTTGACAATCTGAATCAAGATTTCATTGACTTGAGACAATTAAAGAAGATTTGAATTTATTATTGCTTGGTGTAATTGGAAAAATGAACAGTTGTTTTAAGGAAATAAATGAGACGATTTGGAGGAATTTATTTGACAAAAATGATACGCAAAACATTTAGAAAATAAATTGTCAAAAGACCTTTTGTTTACTATTTCTTCCTCCTCAACTCCCCCTTTGTAGTTCCTTTTTAACTGTCTCCAAATTTAGTGTGTTGCTTAGGCTACTGTTTAATTCCATCTTCTCCTGTTGCAGCCTTGACCCCTTCCTTATACTTGCTATTTTCTCTTGTTTGGATTCCTGTTATCCTTGGCTCTTCATAGTAGAGCACT
>NW_006922241.1:3788-4789 GCF_000298275.1 Orycteropus afer afer
TATATATAATCTTATTTTTCCTGTTTTATAGGCAGTGTATCACAACGTGAAACCAGCAGCTTTGCAACAGCAGTTAGAGAACATTCATCTTAGACAAGATAAAGCAGAAACATTTATCAATGTTTGGTCTACAATGGGTCAAGAAGCAGTTGAAAAGTTCAGGCAGAGAATTCTGGCTCCCAACAAGGTATAGAATATACTACCCCAGGGGTATTTTTTGATGATTTATTGCATAAATTTTTATATCTGAAGAATTTTTAAGGTGATGATACTTTGGTGAGAAGGAGGGTCGGTCAGGCAAAAGAAAGTATATATGCAATATGTAGACTATTGGGTTTTTACCTTTGGCTGTGTTGAAAAGTCCTCCTGTGAACATTTGAGTATTTGTTTGAATACTTCTTTTGAATTCATTGGTTATATACTTAGGAGTGGAATTGCTGTGTCATATGGTAATTCTCTGTTCACCTTTTGAGGAACAACTAATTCATTTTTTATAGCAGCTGAATCATTTTACATTCCCACCAGCAACGGATGAGGGTTCCAATTTCTCCACATCTTTGCTACCACTTGTTATTTTGTGTTTTGATTATACCCATCCTATTGGGGGTGATGTGATAACTTATTGTGGATTTGACTTGCATTTCCCTAACAGCTAATGATGTTGAGTGTCTTTTCATGTACTTGTTGGCCATTAGTGTGCCTTCCTTGGACAATTGTCTGTTCAAATCCTTTGCCCATTTTTATATTGGGTTATTTATCTTTTTATTATGAGTTATAAGAGTTCTTTGTATATTCTGAATACTAGACTCTTAACAGATATATGATTTGCAAACATTTTCTCCCATTCTATGGATTGTCTTTTGACAGTTTTTTGATGGTGTCCTCTGAAACAAACAAATTTTAATTTTTTGTTTTTATTGTGGTTTGGGTAAGTGTTTATAGAGCAAATTAGTTTTCCATTCAATAATTTATGCACTTATTGTTTCTTAACATTAGTTGCA
>NW_006922241.1:36772-37813 GCF_000298275.1 Orycteropus afer afer
TGGGAGTGAGGGATGGCTGCATCTTCACTCACCAAGAGGGTGTGGGGTATAAGAGTAACAAGAATAATATTGCACCTTTCCAGTTGTTCATGTCTGGAATGTCATTGTGGTTCCTGGCAAGTTGAGCCTATGCTTACGTCCCTGGTATCTGAGAGAACACCGTTGCTTTAAATATCCAGAATGGTCGAACCACTTGTAAACATTCAAAATGGCTGCACCCCCCAAACAGGCAAAGTCCACAGCTCAGCCTGTCTCTTTTCACTGCTTCCCCTTTTATTCACCAACTACCAGTGCAGTCCTCCTTGCAGCTGCTGGCTAGCAGGGCTGATTTTTAGGTTAATTCTTAGATCCTAACACCATTCGTCAATATCTCTCTGTGCCATCAGGATCACTGACAGACCACAGCTCCGTATTTCTCCTTTTTTGGTGTTTTATGCAGGTTCTTCTAGTAGGTGGAGGTTAGTGCACTTCTGTATCCTTCCTTTCAAAGCTCAGGGCTCCAGGATTATCTTCTGTATCTGTGTTAATTGGTTCCCCTTTTCTTTGTTGAAGATGGTCTGTGTAGTTTATCTGCTTGTTCTGCCATCTTAGCAGAACCTCTCTGACACAACTGATTTTTCTATGTTGATCTTGTATCCTGACACAATATTAAATTTCTCAGTTAGTTCCAGTAGATTTTTTTACTGAGTCTCTTGGGTTTTCCAGGTATAGGATCATATCATCAGCAAATAAGGGATAGATTTACTTCTTCCTTATCAATTTGGATGCCTTTGATTTCCCTTTCTTGCCTTATTGCCCTGGATAGGATTTCCAGTACAATGTTGAATAGAAGTGGTGATAGAGGGCATCCTTGTCTAGTTCCTGTTTACAAGGGGAATGGTTTCAGTCTCTCTCCATTCAGAATAATGTTGGCTGTTGGTTTTGCTTATATGCCCTTTATTATGTTGAGGACTGTCCCTTCTGTTCCTATTTTGCTGAGAGTTTTGATCAGGAATGGGTGTTGAATTTTATCAAATGTCTTTCTGCATTGA
Organism: Orycteropus afer afer; assembly: GCF_000298275.1. Classification (NCBI taxonomy): domain Eukaryota; kingdom Metazoa; phylum Chordata; class Mammalia; order Tubulidentata; family Orycteropodidae; genus Orycteropus; species Orycteropus afer. The sequence goes on from NW_006922241.1 coordinate 37,804, forward strand.
TTGATATGAG
>NW_006922241.1:39593-40766 GCF_000298275.1 Orycteropus afer afer
CTCTTCTCTGATTTGATAGAATTCTCAAGTGAAACCATCTGGGCTAAGACTATTTTTTGGTGGTAATTTTCTTTTTGGTGTAGTGCCTAAGGCATTTGAGTGCTAACCAGAAGCCTGGTGGGTGTGATCCACCAGCCACTCCTCGGAAGGAAGGTTGGGCAATCTACTTCTGTAGTGATGATACCATCTCAGAAACCCAAAGAGGGGTTGCTTTGAATCAGATCTGACTCAATGGCAGTGCATTACGGGTTTTTTTTTTTATTTTAAAGACCTGTTTAGTTTCTTTTCAGTTTTTTTCTTTATTATTAGTATTTTTTAACCTCAGTCTGTGTTAGTTTAGGTAAGTGTTATGTTTCTAGAAATCTGTCCATTTCTATTTTTGTTTGAGTACAGTTCTTCATAATATCCTGATATTTTCCTTTATGTTTTGGTTGGTTTTGTTGTGTCTTTGGCCATTTCATGTCTTATTTGTGGTGCTTGCATCTTTTCCCTTGTTAAGTTTTCCAGTGGTTTTTTGATTTTATTAATCTTTTCAAAGAAGCAACTTTAAGTCTTACTGATTTTTAAAATTGTCTGTTTTCTGTTTCACTTATTTCTACTCGAATCTTTGTTTCTTTTTTTCAGGTGACTGTAGGCTTTTTCTGCTGCTCTGTTTTCTAATTGTTGGAGAGGTTGGGTTAAGGTGCTTATTCTGACTCTTTCTTCTTTTTTGATGTGTGCATCTATTGCTATAAATTGCCCTCTTATCCCTGCTTTTGCTGTGTCCCAAAGATTTTGGTATAATGTTTTCATTCTCGTTTATTCCAGGAAATTTTTAAATTCATTTTTTGTTTCTTCTGTCACCCAGTGGTTTCTAAGGAGGGTGTTATTCAGTTTACATGCCTTTACTCTATTTCAGTTGGTCTTCCTAGTGTTGATTTCTAATTTTATACCATTGTGATCGGAGAAAATGCTTTTCAATATTTTGTTGTTTGTAAAATTGTCGAGGCATGCTTGTGGCCTAGCATATGGTCTGTCTTGGAGAGTGTTCCATGTGCACTGGAAAAGAATGTATATTGTGCTGTTGGGTGAAGTGCTCGGTAGATGTATGTGAGTTCAAGTTGGATGATTGTATTGTTTAGTTCTTCTGCATCTTTGTTGAGTTTCTTTCCACTTGTTCTGTCTTTTATTGAA
>NW_006922241.1:41637-42739 GCF_000298275.1 Orycteropus afer afer
TTTTTTTTAGTGATTTTGAGCTTTGGTCCACATTATTCTCCCACTCTATCCAGGATTTCCTATACTGATCTTTCTCTGAGTGGTTGACATTAGTAGTTCTTTTGGTCTTTTGGGCATATTGGCTGAGGATCACATGGCCTACCAGTCCTTTGGACTAATTGTTTCCATGCATCTTTGTTTTTCTTCATTCTTCTTTGCTCTGGATGAGGTGAGACCCATCCTTGCATCCAGATGGCTACTTGGAAGCATTTAAGATCCCAGTTGCTATTCACCAAAGTAGGATGTGGAACACTGTTTTTGTGTAGCATGTTATGCCAATTGAGCTTGATGTCCCCTGCAACAATGGTCCCAAGCCCACAGGTCCAGCTACTCACTTCCTCTGTATAGCTGGCTGTGGCCAAGAAGCCACCATAACCTTGTAAATTTTATGACATTGAAAGTTACTCCTCTTGATGGTATCCCAGATGAATCTTAGGCTTTCTACATTTGGTTTTGATCTTTTTCTGATTGATCTCTTAGCAAAGTAGTGTTGAGGTATTTGTCTTAAGTCTCATTAATTCTGTCTTCCATTGATTTGATTCTGCTCCTTTGCCCACTCATTGCATTACCTGTTTCTGAAATCTTGGCATTGATTTTTGATTTCTCTTTGTTGTTTTTGTATGGTTTCTCATTTTTTGTGTATCTTGTCAGTTTCTTCTTGTATTGTTTTCCTAAATTGTTGTAAAGTTTGCTTTGTTTTCCTTAATTTTCTCTCTGTATTCCTTGATCTATCTCTCAATCCCTTGAAGATATGTAAATATAATTCTTATAAATTACTTATCATGATGTTCAGTGCTGCTTCTTCCTCAGGGATGTTTTCTGGGTCTGATCCTGGTCCCTTGTTTATACTATTTTATCTTGCTTCTTTGTGTGGACTGGTATGTCCATTTGTCTTTGAGCTGTTGTGATGCTGTTTTATTTATATTTCATTGGTGGTTGCATGTTGGTGTGATTTGCCTAAGGTTTTTTTTTTTTTTTTTAAATTTATTTTGTTTTGATAGATCTGTGTGAGCAGGATATTGGGATTCTCTATTCGCTAGTTCCTAGTGTTTAGGAACTCACC
>NW_006922241.1:43209-48820 GCF_000298275.1 Orycteropus afer afer
ACCATATCTGGGGAGGGGGAATGAGAGAAAAGAGCAAGTGTGAAAGAATAATAAAGAAAAAAATGGGAAAACTGCAAAAGGAAAAAGTTGGGTAGAACCAAAAGACAAAAGGAAAGATAAAAAGAAGTGAATCAGAAAAAAGGCAGAGAAAGAAAACAAAAACAAATAATCAGGGAAGGTAAAGAGAAAAAAAAAATAAAAAGGAAGAAAGAAGGAAGAAAAGTAGAATAATTTTCAAACAAAGAAAAGCAAAACTGTGGGGAGTGGGACAACACACCCAGGCTCTGTCAGGGCACAGGCTGGGATGGAATTCCTGCTGGTCAAGAAGGTGGGTGGAGGCACAGGGTGGCCACACCTCTTTTTACCAAGAGGGTGTGGGGTATAAGAGTAACAAGGGGAATATTGTACCTTTCTAGTTGTCAGCCTTCAGTGCAATTGCCCATGCTGTCCTGGGTAAACAGAGCCTATTCTTAGGTTACTGTCCAAATCAAAACACTGATAGCATATATTCAGAATTCCTGTGCTGCTTGTAAATATTCAAGATGGCTGTGCCTCAGGACAGTCAGCAGTCCACAGCTCTGTTTGTTTCCTTCTTCACTGTTTTCCTTTCTAGTTGTCAGCCATCAGTGCAGCCCTTGCCCATACAGTCCACGTAGAGCAGAGCTAATTCTTAGGTTGCTGCCAGATGGGAATGATGGTTGCACATATTCAAAATGGCTGCGCCCTCAGGATAGCTAGCAGTCTACAGCTCCATTTGCCTCCTTGTTTAGTGTTTTCATTCAGGTTCTTCTACTAGTTGGCATTTGATCTACTTCTTTAATTCCTTTCAAAGCTCAGGATCACAGGATTATCTTCATATCTATTTCAGTTGGTCTCTTGTTTCTTTGTTGCACAGGGCCTGTGTACTTTGCTTATTCTGCCATCTTGCCAGATGTTCAAAAGAGATTAATTTTTAGATATCCTTTATGATTAAAAAAGGTAATAAAAAGCCTGTAGATTGGTGGCCTTATTTTTTTTTTTAAATGTATTTTTAAATTTTAGACTATATTGATAGACATCCTGCTGTGAAAAATGAGAAAATCAGCACTCTTCTGTTGTCCATTTCTCTTAATCTCTACATGCCAAGTTTGATTAGTTTTTTATTTTTAAATTGTTTTGTATTTTATATTCTGTTTTGTATCTATAATTACAGTGGTTTCCTTTTAGTTTTGTGTATAAATGTATTTACTACTTAACTACTGTTAGTACAAGGAGTCTTGGTGGTGCAAACAGTTAAGTGTTTGGCTGCTACCTGAATGACAGTTCAAACTCTGCTAGCGGCTTCACAGGAGAAAAACCTGATAATCTGTTTCTGTAAAGATTGTAGGCTAGGAAACCTTATGGAGCTGTTTTGCTCTGTGACATGGTGTCACTATGAGAGAAAATCAATTTGAAGGCACATAACAACAACCATCATTTAACATGATTGCTATGTTCTTTACTTATAAAAATTTTGATTGAATTATGAGCTCTGGTAGCATAGTGCCTAAGGCACTTGACAGCTAACCAGAAGGCTGGAGGTTCAAACCCACCAGCCACTCCTTAGAAGGAAGATGGGGCAATCTACTTCCGTAGTGATGCTGCTTTGGAAACCCAAGGAGGGGTTGCTATGAGTTGGGTCTGACTTGATGGCACATAAGAACAACAACAACATTGTTTGGCTAAATGTCAACATTGAGTAATTTTCAAGGAGGGTTCATGGATATTTTATTCCTTGTTTTCTTTCTTATTTGAGAATGCCTTATTCTTGTTTTTATCATTGAATGATAAAGGAGAGCTTGTTTTTTTACCCAATTTGGTTGGACATACTATTTTTGTGACTTTCATTTTTTTCTATAGAATTTCATAGACATTTCTTTTTTGGTTTGGTATCAATAATTTTAGAAATTCTCAGCCATTATTACGTCAAATATTATTTCTTCTCTTCTGCCTTTTTCTTCTTCTTGTACTATTCCCATTATTTGTTTTAGTATTCTTATTATATTTATGTTATGCCTTTTGTTTCACAATTCTTGGATATTCTGTTCCCTTTTAAAAATTAGTTTTTCACTTTGCATTTCAGTTTTGGAAGTTTCTGTTGATATATCTTCAAGCTCACTGATTATTTCCTCAGCTGTGTCCAGTCTAATGATGTAGCCAGGAAAGACATTCTTCATTTCTATTACAGTGTTTTTATTTTATAGCTTTTCTTTTGATTCTTTCATAACGGTTCCGTTTCTCTGCTTACGCTACCCATCTGTTCTTGCATTTTGTCCACTTTTTCCACTGGAGCTCTAAGTGTATTAATCAAAATTATTTTAAGTTCCTGGTCTGGTAACTCCAGAGTTTCTGCCATATCTGAGTCTAGTTCTGTGCTTACCCTGCCTCTTTGGACTGTATTTTTTGCCTTGTTGCATGCTTTGTAATTTTTCTGTTGAAAGCCAGACATGGTGTACTAGGTAATAGGAACTGAGGTAAATTATTTGGTAAATAATTTGTGAGGTTTTTATTTACCAGGGTAGGATTTAAGCTGTGTTTTAAATGAACAGTTTGAAGTGTTTGTACCGCTAATAACTCTACCTATTGACTTACGCTTCTGGTAAGCTGTGACTTCTCAAGATCTGCCTGTGTTTCTTTTGTTTTGGGGGCAACTAAACAATTCTCAATGATGTGACCTCAATTCTCTTATGAATATAAGAAGCATTGTTGATTTTTAGTGTGATTATGATTTTCCCTGTTGTGAGAATGGGTCTGATGATTTCCAAGCTCTTTATGTATTGGACTTGAAACTGGAAATATTTTCAGTTGATCAGTATGTCTAATGTTCTGTCAGTTTCATATTGTCTTTATTGTTACAGCTTTATAATAATTCTTGAACTCAGATAATGTAGGTACTCCCAAATTTTAAATTTTTTACTCAAAACTCTTTAGGCTAATCTAGGTCTTTGTATTTCTGTATATATTTTTAAATCATCTTGGCATTTAGAGTTGAAATAAAGAAAAACGAAGATGTCTTGGTTTCTATTTCCTTATGTGAAACCTGGATTTTTGATCTGGGTGCCTGTGGAATTTTATTACATAGCCTTCTGTGGTAGTTTAGCTTATGTGTCAACTTGGCTGGGCAGCTGGATGTAGTTATTCCCCATAATGAGATTGATAATTAACTCCATGGTGGAATATATTGGAGCAGCTGAATAGCTGCCTTAGGGATGTGGTCTGCTTCCAGTATATAAGGAGAAGTTCTGAGAAAGGTCTCTGCAGCTTTTTGGCACACTTGGACCCTGCTTGTAGCTGAGTCTTCATTCAGCAGCCTGCCATGCCCTGGCGATCTTGGGACTTACTCTGGACTTGAATTAGTGGCCTGCTGTGTTGTTTGATAACTTTGGAACTGTGCCTTTTTACTTGTCAACCTTGGGTTTGCCAGCCTCAGCAGCCAGCTGCTGCCTAAGTTAAGAAAAGCCTCCAGTTTCCGTGAGCTGGAAGCAGGAGGCAGAGCTGAAGTCAAAGGTTGAGGGGCTTTCACCCAGCCACTAGAGCTGGCAGTTTGAACTTGGACTTCTACCTCCTAAAATGTAAAAGAATAAATCCCTGTTTGTTTAAGAGCACACATTTGTGGTATTCTCTGTTAGAGCAGCACAAAGTAACCAACATACCTTGTAATTTCAAACATTTTCTGAAATGTTTGTTTTGATGTTTTTAAATTGATTTTCAATTTTCAGTGTTGGTATTCATGTGTTTTTATTTTTATCTTTTAGCTGAAGAAACTTTTTGTTTTTCTTTAAATATATATTTTTTATTTTGTTATTATTGCTATTGTTTGCTTCTATTTCCAGGTATTATCTTCGGAGCTTCTTAACAATTCTTAAGTTATGGTATCTGTCTTTTTAATTTTCATTTTCTTTCTTTCTTTTTTGAACTCTGCATTCTAAGAGTTCTCGAGTATCTTCATTGTTGTTAGGTGCCATCAGGTTGCCCCTGAATAAAACAACAAAATACTACCTGCTCTGTGTCATCCTCACAGTCCTAGATATACTTGAACCCATCTTTGCAGCCACTGTGTCAGTCCATCTTGTTAGGGTCTTTGCATTTTCTGCTGATTCTCTACATTACTAATCATGATGTCCTTCTTCAGGGAATGGTCCCTCTGACAACATGACCGAAGTAGGTGAAATGAAGCCTGGCCATTTTTGCTTCTCAGGAGCATTCCAGCTGTACTTCTCCCAGGATAGATTTGTTTGTTCTTCTGGCAGTCCGTGGCATTTTCAGTATTCTTTGCCAGCACCTCAATTCAAATCTTCTTTGGTGTTACCTTATTCATTGCCAAGTGTTCACATGCATATGAGGCAATTGAAAATACCATGGCTTGGGTTAAATGCTCCTTAGTCTTCAAAGTGACATCTTTGCTCTTTAACGCTTTATAAAGGTCTATTGTAGCAGATTTGCCCAGTGCAGTACAACATCTGATTTCTTGACTGTTTATTCCATGAGTGTTGATTGTTTATCGAAGTAAAATGACATCTTTGACTACTTCAGTCTTTTCTCCATTTATTGTGATGTTGCTCCAGTTGTGAAGATTTTTTTTTTTTCTTTATGTTGAGGTATAATCCCTACTGAAGACTGTGGTCTTTGGTCTTTATCAGTCAGTGCTTCAGGTCATCTGCACTTTGAGCAAGTAAAGTTGTGTTATCAGCATTGCAGGTTGTTAATGAGTCTTACAGTCTTTCTCTAATCCTGATGCCACATTCTTCATATAGAACAGCTTCTCAGATAGATTATTTTGTTAGCATACATATTGAATAAGTATAGTAAAAGGATACAACCCTGACACATCCTTCCTGATTTTAAACCATACAGTAATCCCTTGTTCTATTTGAATGACAGCTTTCTGGTCTATGTACAAGTTCCTCATGAGCACCATTAAGTGTCTAAAATTCCCATTTTTCTTAATGTTACCCATAATTTGTTATGATCCACACAGTCAAATATCTTTGCATAGTCAATAAAACAGAGGTAAATATATTTCTGGTGTTCTTTGCTTTTAGCCAAGATCCATCAGACATGAGCAGTGAAATCCCTCATTCCATATCCCCTGCAGAATCTAGCTTGAATTTGTGGCAGTTCCCTGTCTATATACTGCTGCAACTGGTTTTGAAATATCTTCAGCCAAGTTTTACTTGTATGTGATATTAATGTGTCTTCACTGCTTCATTTTTTATCATTTAAATTTCTGCTTTTAATATCTGTAGCACAGCATTTAGATCTTCCATTTTGTTTTCCTGCAATTCCTCTCTCCCCATATTCTTTTCCTTTTTTGCAATCTCTTCTTTTTAAAAATTTAATTAAAAATTAAAATAGTTTCATATTAATATTAGACTTTTTTTTATAATTTTCTTTTATAGAGTCTATTTCTTCTTGAATTTTAGTGATTCTGCTGTATGGTTAATTTTCTTTTTTTCTGTTTTGAGTAGTAAGTCATTTTTTAGTGTCTTCTGGATGATGGTTTGTTGCTTTTTTAAAATAGTAATTTCCCCCTATATGTTACATTAAATTTACTTCTATTTAAGAAATAATTTATCATATGAAATACACAAAA
>NW_006922241.1:50880-51389 GCF_000298275.1 Orycteropus afer afer
TCAGCAGTGATTTCCCTTGTTCCATGTCCTGTTCTGAATCCGGCTTGAATTTCTGGCAGCTCCCTGTCAATGTACTGGTGTAACCAGTTTTTAATTATTTTCAGCAAAATTTTTCTTAAGTGTGATGTTAATGATATTTGAAAATTTCCACATTCTGTTGGATCACTTTTCTTTAGAATGGGCACAAGTATGGATTTCTTCCAGTTGATTGGCCAGGTAGCTGTCTTCCAAATTTCTTGTCATAAATGAGGGAGTGCCTCAAGAGCTGTATGCATTTGTTAAAACATTTATCAGTGGGTATTGTGTCAATTCCTAGAGGCTTATTTTCATCAGTACCGTCAGTGCAGCTTGGACTTCTTCCTTCAGTACCATTGGTTCTTGATCATATGCTACCTCCTGAAATGGTTGAATGTCAGTAAATTCTTTTTGGTACAGTGACTCTGTATATTCCTTCCATCTTCTTTTGAAGTTTCCTGCATCATTTAATATTTTGCCCATAGAATCCTTCA
>NW_006922241.1:51489-53275 GCF_000298275.1 Orycteropus afer afer
GGGCGGTTCAAACCCACCAACCACTCCTTGGAAGGAAGATGGGGCAATCTACTTCCATAGTGATACTGCCTCAGCAACCCAAGGAGGGGTTGCTATGAGTTGGTGACAACTCAGCGGCACACCACCACCACCACAACCACCACCACCACAGTAGTTTTGTCTGTTCTTGGACTTAATATAAATAGATTCATATAATACATATCTGACTTCTTTTTTACTGAACATAATGTTCTTTTGGATTCATTCATATTGTTACATGTATCAGTAATTCTTTTAGTAGTGAGTATTATTTCATTAGGAGCTCTGGAGGGGTAGTGCCTAAGACACTTGACTGCTAATCAGAAGGCTCGTGGTTCAAACCCACCAGTCACTCCTTGGAAGGAAGATTGGGTGATCTACTTCCGTAATGATACTGCGTTGGAAACCCAAGCAGGGGTCACTGTGAGTCAGATCCTACTCGATGGCAATGGTTTTTTGAGTTTAGCATTTCATTGTATGAAAATATCACAGATTTGTTTATTCTTTCTGTTTATGTTCATTTAAATTGTTTCTAGTTTCTAGCTATTAGGAATAAGATTGCTTTGCACATTTATGTATAAGTTTTTTGTATACATATGTTTTCATTTCTTTAGGGTAAATATCTAGGATTAGGATTGCTTAGACATAGGGTAGGTATATGTTCAGTTTTTTTAGAAACTCTGACATCTCACAAATGACTATTTTGCCTTTCACCAGCAATATATGAGAGTTCAGTCACTACACATTCTTGTTAATACTTATTATTGTTAGCCTTTTTTATTTTAGCCGTGGTATGAAATGATAGCTCATGAAATTTTAATTGGTATTTTCCTGATGAATTTGATGCTAGCCTACACCTTATGTGTTTATTGGCCATTTGCGTATCTTTTCTTGTGAAAATGTTTATGCAAATATGTTTTGCCTTTCTTTGGATGGGGATGTTTTGCCTTTTGTGTTGGAGTTCTTTACATATTCTTGGAATGGATACTTTGGCAATTATATATACATTTGTTAACAGATGACATGATTTTTATAATCAATCCCATGGAATTTGAAAAAAAACCCACTAAATTAAGTGAATTCAATATGTAAGGTTAAAGGATACAAAGTGTACAAAAATCAACTGTTTTTCTGTACGTTAACAGTAAGCAACAGTTTGTGGCTTGTTTATTCAGTCTGTTAGATGCCTTGTGACAAGCATTTTAAAAATTCCTTTCTCTCTTTATATTTCAGTTTGACTAATTTCTGTTAACCTATTTACTAATTCACTGGTCCTTTCCTCTACTGTTTTCAAGCTACTGTGAAACCTATCTAATGCAGTCTTCATTAGATTCATATACATACGGTACCCCAAAACTCTGAATTATTTTATGTATGCATATAATCATCATGAAGCAGTCTTAACAAATAGGAAAGGATTGAAACCATATATAGAACGATGCTCTGACCATAATGCAATTAATTTGGATGTTAGTAACAACACTCAAAAAAGTCCAAAATATTCTGTGTTGAGAAAATAAAAAACACACTTTGAAATAATTCATACTTTCTCATGCTTTTGACTTGGTGTTGTATTCTTCAACCAAAAAAGCCTTTTAAAAAAAAGATGTTACTTATAGTCCAGTTTCTCCCTCCCTCCTCCAGTGTACTGGTGCTGCTCTAAAGGGCAGTGATGACCTAATTGCAGAAGCTATTAGCTTTTTCTTATCTCTGATCTCCTCAATCAGCCTAATACAGTCACATGGAGGACAATTTAGCATGTTAATGA
>NW_006922241.1:54550-55669 GCF_000298275.1 Orycteropus afer afer
TTTAATATATATTTATTTAGGTGAAAGTTTTCAGTGAATTGGGTTCCCATTTAACAATTTTATTAAAATTATTCTGTTACATAGAATTAACTTATTTTAAACGTGCAGTTCAATGATTTTCAGTTATGCATCCATCATCATCATTATCTAGTTTGAGAACATTCTTAGGTAGATTCTGGCTTCCCTGTTACTTCCCTGGGCTAGTACTTAAGAGTCCTAATCTCCCTTCTTTGCTTTATTTGGGTCCAAGGCTATATTTCCTGTCCTTACAAAGCTGTTAAAAACCCTGCCTCTAGCCCCTAGGGCCAATGCCGGAAATTATTCCCTTGTTACCATGACAATAGCTTCGGTTTTAAGTTTCCTCTCAGTTTCTGGTATCTTGGTATTTTCTTTTCGTTTATTTCAACTTAGCTATATATTTCGATTGCTTATTTTGTTGTATTTTATCCATGTGTTTGTAGCAGATGTGCTACACAAGTAGAACATGTGTAATAACATTATATAATAATATAGTTATTACTTTCTAGTTAACATTATTATTGTTTGCAGTACTACTACCACAACCATCATTACCAGTTAAAAGAGAAAGAAAAATGACTGGCAGAAGCAGCAGCTATATGGTGATATAGTTGTTGTTACTTTTTACAACAATGAGAAGAAAAATAAAATAATAAGATTATAAATAAACATTAACCACTGCCGCACTGTCTGATGTTGGTTGTTCTTGCTGTTCTGCTTCTTTCCCTCTCTTTCAGGGTCACTCTGTCACTTGTATTTAGGTCCTTGTACATTGACAGGGAAGAGGTTGGTTGTATAGTATCCCAGGAGTTAGGAAAAGGAAAAGTGTATTCTGTTGCCTTGAAGTCATAATATAAACTTAATTTTTTTTTAAGAAGGAAAAGATCAGAGAGCCTCTGAAGGGAAGAACACTCTCTTTCTTACTCATGTAGGGCAATATATTCATTACTGCTCTCATGTTTTCTGTTTCGTTTGTTTGTTTGACTCTTCATCATTATAAAATTGAGTAAATGTAAGTTTTTAGTGGGCTATAAAGCTTTGTAGTTCAGATTTTTCATAGAAGATAACCTTTGTTCATTTTCCTAGTTCATTCCCACTATC
>NW_006922241.1:56714-59535 GCF_000298275.1 Orycteropus afer afer
CTGCACAAGAATGGACTACATTTCCTGTCTAATTTCTTCCTCATTTTTCCTGAACTCTCTCCAGATCAGGCTTTCATTTCTACCATTTACCTAAAACTTCTCTTGTTAATATCTCTAGGACTTCAATTGATATTAAATATAATAGTGAATTCTTGGTCTTCATTTGATTTAACCCCTTATCAGTATTTGATACTGTACATCATTTCTCCTTCTTGAAATGTTTTCTTTACCTAGTCTCTGAAGAGTTTTTGCCTAGCCGGCAGTTAAATTACTGGGGGTAACCTTCAACTATAGAAAGTCTGGGTTTACTTTTGCCAGGGTAGGTCTGTTCTGTTTTCGCTCTCAGGTTTATTTCTGAGACATAGTTTCTATTCCTGTGGCAGGACCTCTTGAATTTGATAGCAAGCCTGAGGTGTTTACCAAATCTATTTTGTAAGAACTCAAATTTCAAACTCTCTCTTCTGGGTGTAGCTGCTGAAATCTCCTGTTTTCTTTCTCTTGCTTTTTGCTGGCCTCTGGACATCCACTCCCCATTTGTATAGTTCAGGGGTTAGCCAATTTAATGGGAGTTTATATACAGTTTTGGGGTTCCCCTCTCTCTGATTCCCTCAGTTCTAGAATATGTCTAATCTAGATTATGTATAATTATGTATAATCTAGATTATATCCCTCATTTTCTAGCCACTCTGGCAGTTCTATACTGTTTTTTTTGACCCGTCAGGCCAAAACCACTGGGGCTTTCTATGAATTTTAGCTACCCCATGCTACATGGAAGGAGCCCTGATGGCACAGTGGTTAAGCACTTGCTTGCTCACTGAAAGGTTGGTGGTTCAAACCCACCAGCTGTTCCATGGGAGAAAGATGTGGCAGTCTGCCTTTGTAAAGATTACAGCCTTAGAAACCCCATGGGGCAGTTCTACTCTGTCCTATAGGATTGATATTGGTTCAGAGTTGACTCCATGGCAGTTGGTATGGTTTCTAGTTTTATGTTGCTTAGGGAAATAACATGAATGTCTCACCTTGTATGGTTTCCTTTTAGGAGCTGAATTCCTTTCAACTTCTGCTTGCCTTTGGTCATTCTCCAGTACCTTCAAAAATATAAACAACTGTTTTGTATGTTTTGTGTAGATGAAAAAGATTTTATCTGTAAGGATAAAGTCTGATAAAGTTTTATTTCCTACCATCACCAGTTTAAGAACTCCGAAAGTAAATCCTTTTAAACTATAAATCTTATTCAGGGCTTTGACCCGTTCAAAATGGTACAGTTATAGCCAACAGAGCATACACATTGCATAGCAAGCAAATTTCTTGCATGTGGGATTTTGACTCAAAGTAGAAAACAGGCAGTGATGCACACTCAAAGATGACAGCAACACACATTAAAAGGAGTGTATTTGGCCACTTTTGAGCAGTTCACTATATTGTAGACCTCTTACTATCCTTCAACTGTCTTCACTCTGGGTACCTGCTAACCCTTTACCTCATAACCTCTTTTGTATGTCCACATGGCTGACTTCCTTATCTTTTTCAGCTCTATGTTAGAATGTCGTATTATCAGTGAGTCTTTTTGTGATTATGTCAGTTAAAAAGTTTTTCCAACCTTTATGAGACTTTTTTTTTTTTTTACTTCATTTTCTCCACATTTCTTTTTATCTCATCTGTTACATATTTTGCTTATTTACTTTTGTATTGTCCTTCTCTACCACTGGAATATACCACCACTTGTTTGTTAGTTTGTTGTACTGTGGAGTCTTGAGTATTGCTGTGAGGCTGGTGTCTATGCCACTGGTATTTCAAACACCAGCTGGGTAACCCATGGTGGACAGGTTTCAGCAGAGCTACCAGATTAAGATGGACTGGAAATAGGGATTGGGCCCTCTGCTTCTGAAAAAAATTGGCCAGTGAAAACCTTTGACTAGTAGTGAAACCTTATCTGATCTATTACTAGAAGACTTTATGAATAGTTGTGAACATTGTCTGATATAATGGTGGAAGATGACTCCCTCAGGTTTGAAGATACTCAGAATACTACTGGGGAACAGTCACCTCCTCAAAGTAGAGTTGACCTTAATGATGTGGATGGAGTAAAGCTTTCGGGGTCTTCATTTTCTGATGGGGCACAACTCAAAATGGGAAGAAAGAGCTGCTAACAATATATAGAATATGAATCTGGGAAAATTTGAAGTTGGCAAAAATGAAATGGAATACAAAAAGATTGATATCCTAAGGCATTAGTGAGTTGACATGGACTGGTATTGATCATTTTAAATCAGATAATATTATGGTCTACTATCCCTGAATGAAATTGAAGAGGAATGTCATCGCATTCATTTTCAAAAAGAGTATTTCAAGATCTGTCCTGAAGTACATTGCTGTCAGTGATGGAATAATACCCATACTTCTACAAGGAAGACCAGTTAATATTGCTATTATTCAAATTTATCCACCAACTACTAAAACCAAAGATGAAAAAATGGAAGATTTTTACCAATTTCTGCAGTCTAAAATTGACCAAACATGCACTCAAGATGTATTGATAATTATTGGTGATTGGAACCTGAAAGATGGCAGTTGGAAAGTATGGCCTTGGTGATAGAAATGATGCCAGAGAATGTATGTTAGAATTTTGCAAGATCAGTGACTTATTCATTGCAAATACCTTTTATCAACAACATAAATAGCCACTATACACATGGACCTCGCCAGATGGAATATACAGAAATCAGCTGGATTTAGAAGGGGATGTGGATATCATATGAGGGATATCATAGCTGATGCCAGATGGATCTTGGCTCAAAGCAAAGAATACCAGAAAGATGTT
>NW_006922241.1:59850-61219 GCF_000298275.1 Orycteropus afer afer
AGGATGACTTGGAGCACTTACTGATGAAGATTAAAGACTACAGTCTGTAATACAGATTACACCTCAATATAAAGAAAACAAACATCCTCACAACTGAACCAATAAGCAGCAGCATGATGAATGGAGAAAAGATTGAAGTTGTCAAGGACTTCATATTACTTGATTATATAATCAGTGCCAATGGAAGTGGCAGTCATGACATCAAAAGACATACTGCATTGGGAAAATCTGTTGCAAGGGACCTCTTTCAAGTGCTGAAGAGCAAAGATATCTCCTTGAAACTAACCATGCGCCTGACCCAAGCCATGGTATTTTCAGTCACCTCATATGCATGTGAAAACTGGACAATGATCAAGGAAGACCGAAGAAGAGTTGATGCTTTTGAGTTGTGGTGTTGGTGAAGAATGGTGAAAGTACCATGGACTGCTAAAAGAACTAATAAATCTATCCTGGAGGAAGTACAGCCAGAATGCTCTTTGGAAGTGAGAATGGCCAGACATGAGCCCACCTACTTTGGTCATGTTGTCAGAAGGGACCATTCCCTGGAGAAGGATGTCATACTTGGTAAAGTGGTAGGTCAATGAAAGGGGAAGACCCTCAATGAAATGGATTGACACAGTGGCTGCAGTGAAGGGCTCAGGTATAATAGGGATTGTGAGCCTGGCATAGGACCAGATTGTGTTTCATTCTGTTGCCCATAAGGTTGCTATGAGTTGGAGATGACTCAATGACATACAACAACAGCCAGACACCATCTTGTTCTTTTGTTCTTTGGAAGTAGATGAGGCCAAAGTTCATGTACACTATTTGTCCTGTAGACTAGTTTCTTCTTTGAGTCTTTGGTTTCCTTCTTCCTCTTTTACTCCAGATGAATAGAAATCAATAGTTGTATCTTAGATGATTTTTCACAAGTTTTTAAGAATTTACACACTATTTATCAAACTAAGATGCAGACTGAAACTTTGTGAACTATAGTATGCCAATTGATTGAGATATTCCACAAAACTATGGTCCTAATCCTTCACACCCAGAAAACCAGTCCTGCAAGATGTTTAGTTATATCTAAGAGATATCCGTAACTGTACCATCTATGTGTTTCATTATATGTATGAATATATGTGCATATAATCACAAAGATGTGTATGCATATACATATGCATACGTCTATATAGACATATATATACTCACCTATACACATAAATGCCTACATATATACTCATATACCTACACATATTTTTCTGGTTATTTTTGCTGTTGTTTTAAAATTATATATATGCCATAGAAATTACCAACAGGTCATTTTTTCTTTTGTACATTTTAGTGACATTGTTTACCTTCATTAAGCTGTATACACCCTCATTTGGAGTTA
>NW_006922241.1:62251-62780 GCF_000298275.1 Orycteropus afer afer
CTTCTGATGATAGGAGACTATTAGCTGCATCTTAGATGGCTGCTTGAAAGCTTTTAAGACCCCAGTCACTACTTACCAACGTAGGTTGTGGAATAAGATTTTTATATATTTTATTGTGCCAGTTGAGTCTGGTGTCCCCCAAAACTGTAGACCTGAGTTGGTAGATCCATTGGATCTTTCTCCCACAGTGTCTGGCTGTCTGTGAGGGCTTGCTCGATGTCAGTCTTCTGTTGTTTCTGTAAGGATTGCGGGTATTTTGTATCATTGGTATCTGTGCAAGATTGGCCTCAGCTGAATCTATCCTTGGTCTAGTGTATAATCACGGACCCCATCTTGATCTTCCCAGATGTTTATGTGTTTATCTGTAGCCTGGTGTTTGGTGTTAATGGTAATGCAGTATTGTGGATATACTGTATTAGCCTTTGTCATATATATCTTATGTGTACAATTCGGTGTCCTGCCTTTTCCTGATGTTATTATTATGGTGGTCACAGACTCTTTCTATACTACCCCTCCCCTTACCCATGTC
>NW_006922241.1:88255-89119 GCF_000298275.1 Orycteropus afer afer
TTTCCGAGGCAGTATCACTACGGAAGTAGGACTGCCCAACCTTCCTTCCGAGGAGTGGCTGGTGGGTTTGAACCGCCAGCCGTCTGGTTAGCAGGCAAGTGTCTTAGCCACTATGCTACCAGTTTTGTTTCTCAGGTCTGAGCCTTGGAGGAATGATTAAATCCTATACTAAATGACTTTCACCTTGGCAATAAGCCTGTGTTTAATATAAAATATAATTCATATTTATATCCCCACTGTGTCTTATAGAACCTGACAAATATTGGCACTCGGAAGATTCTATTGAATAAATATGTTCTGCATAATGTAAGGAATTATTATTTGTATCCTTAGTTTTCTTTTAATTTTAGGACATTGACATTTTTGAGATATACATGCCTGTTATTTAATAAAATGTTTCCAAATTTGTATTATTTGTTGTTTCTTCATGATTGGATTTAGGTTATGCATTTTTGGCAAGAGTACTAAGTAAGTGATGTGACTGTTCTAGGATATCACTCCTGGACACACATGATACTCATTTACCCATTTTTGGTGATGTTAATTTTGATCTCTCGGCTAAGGCTAAGGTTTTCACTGTAAAATTACTTTATTTGACTGCTAACCAGAGGGCTGGTAGTTCAAACCCACCAGCCACTCTTTGGAAGGAAGGTTGGGCAATCTATTTGCATAGAGATACCACCTCGGAAACCCAAGGAGAGGTCAGTATGAATCGGATCTGACTCGACGGCAGTGAGTTTTTGGTTTATTTTGTAATTAAAAAGCATTTGTGGGTAGATATGGATATGTCGAGACTATGTAAATATCCCATTCCTCATCATACTTCTTCACTTAGATTTAATGTTTATTAAATATTCTTTCCTG
>NW_006922241.1:89879-92397 GCF_000298275.1 Orycteropus afer afer
TCCCTTTCTGAGTGGTTGACAGTGGTAGCTAGGAACCATCTAGTTCTTCTGGTTTCAGGGTCATGTAGGCTGAGGTTCACATGGTCCACTAGTCTCGGACTAATTGTTTCCATACATCTTTGATTTTCTTTTTTCTTCTTTGCTCCCGAGTGGGTGAGACCAATTATTGCATCTGATGACTTCTTGCAAATTTTTAAGACCTCAGTCACTACTCACCAAAGTAGGTTGTAGAACATTGTCTTTGTGTAGTATGTTATGCCACTGGTGCTTGATATCCCCTGCAATGATGGTCCTGAGCCTGTGGGCCCAGCAGCTCACTCTGTCAAAGTGTTTGGCTGTGGCTAAGAAGCTATCATAATTTTGACCCCTCTTAGCGCTATTATATATATGGACACTCTTATAGCACATACAGATATGTATGTAGAAATGTCATCTGACAAACTTATATATAAACCAAAAAACCAAACCCACTTCCATCTAGTTGTTTCCGACTCATAGTGACCCCTTCCTGGGTTTTGAGGTGGTATCTCTGTGGAATTAGATTGCTTGATCGTCCTTCTAGGAGCTCTGGTAGCATAGTACCTAAGGCACTTGACTGCTAACCAGAAGGCTGGCGGTTCAAACCCACCAGCCATTCCTTGGAAGGAAGGTTGGGCAGTCTACTTCCGTAGTGATACTGCCTCGGAAGCCCAAGGAGGGGGGGTCACTGTGAGTCAGGTCTGACTCAATGGCACATAACAACAACAACAACAACAACAACAATCTTCCTTCTGAGGAGTGACTGGTGGGTTTGAACCTCCAGCACTCTGGTTAGCAGTCAAATGCCTTAGGTACTATGCCACCAGAGCTCCCAACTTCTATCCATATCTGATCACATACATGCATTTTTATGTAATTTTTTTCTCACCAGTTTTGAGAGTAAACTGGAAATATTGTAACCCTTTGGTACTAAATAATTATTTGTGTCCTAAGAACATTTTCTTCTGTAACTACAGTATTCAAAATTAGGAAATTAACACAGATACAAAACAATTGTGTAATTTGGAGTACGTATTCAAATTTCATTAATTATTCCAGTATTGCACTTTATAACTTCTGTTTAGTATCAAATATCTCTTTAGTTACCTTTTAAGCTTGAGCAGTTCCTCAGTTTGGTTTTGTTTCTTGACATTTTTGACAGTTATTTTGTATGATTCGCCTCATTGGATCTGATGTTTCCTAATGATTAAGTTAAAATGTTGTTTTTTGGCAGGGATACCACTAAACTGATACTGTGTCTTCCTTATTAATTGGCATAGGATGTCAGTTTGTTCCAATCTTAGTAACAGTAGATTTGTGACTTTGATAAAGTGGTGTCTGATAGGCTTCTCCATTGTAGAGTTACTATTTATCCCTTTGTATAAGTAGTTTTGGGAAGACTTTTCGAAATTATAAAAATATTATGTTGGTCATCAGAATTTTACCTACTAGTTTTAGCATCCATTGATTTTTCTGTCATTCTATTTTTTTTTTTTGATAATCTGAGAAAGTGCTTTTACTTCTCCATTTATTTATTCATTTTTTCAATATGGACTAACAATCTTATTTTATTCATTAGGTTATAGTAATTATAATAATCCCTGTTTGTCTGTCTGTCTGTCTGTCTCTCTCTCTCTCTCTCTATCAGGAGCTCTGGTGGTATAGTGCCTGAGGTATTTTACTGCTAACCAGAAAGCTGGTGGTTCAAACTGACCAGCCACTCCTCGGAAGGAAGATTGGGAATCTGCTTCCGTAGTGATACCACCTTGGAAACCCAAGGAGGGTTTGCTATGAGTTGGAACAAAGTTTAATTTATGTATAGTAAACCTTGCCCTTTTTTGGTATGTAGTTTGATGAGTTTCAACCACTATCATAAATATGAAGAGCCCTGGTGGCACAGTGGTTAAAGTACTTGGCTGCTAACCAAAAAGTCTGTAATTCGAATCCACCAGCTGCTTCGTAGGAAAAAGATATGACAGTATGGTTCTATAAAGATGTACAGCCTTGGAAACCCTGTGGGTGCTGTTCTCCTCTGTCCTAGAGGATCACTATGAGTCAGAATTGACCTGAATGGCAGATGGGTTTGTTTATTGAGTATCATAAATATATAGAATATTTCCATCACCTCCCCAAATTCCATCATATGTGTTTGTAATCAATTCTTTCTCTCTACATTCATAGGCTTGAATCAGCCTTCCATTCTTAATATAACTTACCCTTGGTCATAATGCATTACCATTTTTTAAAAGGATATTTTTTTTAGATTTGATTTGCTAATTTTTTGTTATTTTTGTGTCTGTGTTCATGAAGGATTTTGATCTGTAGTTTTCTTTAGCTTTGTTCAGTTTTGTTCTTAGGTTAATGCTGGTCTCATAATATGAACTGAGAAGTGTTCTATTTGATCTTGCTAGAAGAGTTTGTAGAGAGTTGGTACTCTTTCTTTATTAACATATTGCAGAATTCATGACTGAAAAATTTGTGCCTGGAGTTTTCTTTGTGA
>NW_006922241.1:92872-93903 GCF_000298275.1 Orycteropus afer afer
TCTGTTGTCTCCGTGGCATTGTGGCAATATTGTATTTAGATCTGTGTTAACTGTTTGTGAAGAGCAGCCCAGAGTGATTCAGGCTTTTGTTGGTGTTTTTTTTATCGTTGTCCCATTGGTGGAGAAGGAGATACTGGCTCTCGCTCAGTAAGTGAAGTTGTAGGAGGCATGGGTATAGTTGTGTCTTAAGGGGACTGTTGCTGTCTCCCTCTCAGTTAGACAAAAATTGCAATTGAATAACCATCAAAAAATTAAAAGCACATGGAAAAAAAAGACACCATGTAATCCCATAGGAACAGTAACCAAAAAAAGAAAAAAGGGAAAAAGAAGTAGAAAAAACAAGAAAACTTTCAATATCTGGGGATAGGGCAGTAAGAGAAAAATGTTAGAGTAGGAGAATAATGAATGAAAAAAAAATTGGAAAAATGTAAAAAGAAAATCAAGGAGTGGGGTTAATCATGAGTAAAAAGGGCGAAAAGAAAAAAAAAAAAACCCTGAAATTAAAAAAAAAAAAAATTTCAACCAGGCACAGGGAAAAGAAAAAATGCTGAAAACTAGGGCCTCATAGGGGAAGATTAAGAATAATAATAAAAAGGACATAAGTATTAATAATATTAGTTGTTTTAAAATAGATAAATAGAAGCAAACTAATCACCAGAAAAAAGAAAGCGAAAAAGAATAAAATAAAAATAAAAAAAAGAGAAAAAATATCCGTGGAGCACAGGGCAGGGCACCCTGGTTCCGTCTGAGTACACAGACTGTGATGGAGTTCCTGTGGGCCCAGAAGGTAGCTGGGAGTGGGAGATGGCCTCACCTTCTTTCACCAAGCCTGTATGGGGTATAAGAGTAACAAGAGGAATCTTGCACCCTTTCAGTCTTGCAGTTCCGGAGTGTCCTTGGGTTTGCTGGGAAACAAAATGTGTTCTTAAGCTCCTGGAATCTGCAAGAGCACTGTCTCTTTAAATATCCAAAATAGTGTTTAAACATTCAAAATTGCGGCACCCTCCTGACTGGCAAAAGTCCGCAGCTCA
>NW_006922241.1:94003-95450 GCF_000298275.1 Orycteropus afer afer
AAAAAACTTACTTTTATTACTATATATTTTTTTCTGTTTTCAGTTTCATTGCTTTTGGTTTATTTCTTCAGACACATACTTTTTATTTTAAAATCCTTTCTATTTTAAAAGTTTATACATGGGAGCTCTGGTAGCATAGCTTAAGGCACTTGACTGCTAACCAGATACACTTAGGAACTGATCTCATTCTTAACCCAGGGGATGCCTGTACATGGAAAACGGTCCCATTCACAGAAAATAAAAAACCTACAAAACTAAATGGAACGTTATTTATACATATAAATAGATATGGTAAAACTGCAAAGAAAAGCAATGGAATGAAAAAGTGAAAACTCCAGAGAATGATTACCCTTAAAATGGGAAGGAAGAGAAGGGAATTGGTGAAGGGCACACAGGGGTTTAAACTGTAATGACAATTTCTATTTCACAAAAAGGCCAATGCATGGATGTTTATATATCTTATATTTATTTCATATTAGTTATTTTTACCTGTTTGATATTCAATAAAAATAATTTTAAGAGCTCACTTCAGCAGCACAAACATGATTTAAAAAAAACTCACTCTGACTCATAGCAACCCCTCCATCGGTTTCCCAGGGGGTATTTCTAAGAAAGTAGATTTCCCAGCCTTCCTTCTGAGGAGTGGCTGATGGGTTTGAACCACAATCCTTCTGGTTAGCAGTCAAATGCCTTAGGCACTGCGCCACCAGAGCATCCCACAAACATGATATCAAAACCAAATCCACTGTTGTCAAGTCAATTCTGACTCATAGTGGCCCTACAGGACAGAACAGAACTGCTCCATAGGGTCTCCAAAGCTATAAATCGTTATGGGAGAAGACTGCCACATCTTTCTCCCAAGGAGAACCACCGACCTTATGGATGCAGCTGAGCACTTTAACCACTTAGGCACTAGGGCTCCTTAAACATGACACACAAATTTATAAAATGTTCTATAGCTCTTTAGTTTCCCTTATGTATAGTTCTGCCTTTTAGAATCATGTTACAGCTCTATATGTTCCACAAAAAAATCAACAAGAATGGAGATGGGAAATCCAATTTTATTTCAAGTAAGTAAGGGGGACAGAAAGGGAAGAGAATAAAAAAACTAATTCAAGTAATTTCAAACAGTTCTTTATATATTCTCAGTCTAAAGAAAGAATGAATTGCAAACAAATTGTGAACTCTTCTTTGTAAGTCCAGTCTTCATACTAGGACAGATGCAGTAGTTCAAAACCATTTTGCCTGTATTTCAGGGCTGAGGAGAAAAGTAAATAGATCACTACTGCTGACAAACTGAGTTTTCACTGTGGAAGAAGGAATATATACAAATATAAAATCAGTGAAAGCATGGAAGAACTCTGTATAGTCAGATTGCAACGAGAGGTGTACACTTGTTGTTGCTGTTGTTGTTGTAATGTGCCATCGAGTCAAACCCGACTCATAG
>NW_006922241.1:96199-97051 GCF_000298275.1 Orycteropus afer afer
GTCTTCCCCTTTTTTATTTTCCCTCCACTTTACCAAGCAAGATATCCTTCTCCAGGGAATGGTCCCTTCTGACAACATGACCGAAACAGATCAGACGAAGTTTGGCCATTCTCGCTTCTAAGGAACACTCCGGCTGCACTTCCTCCAGGACAGATCCATTAGTTCTTTTAGCAGTACTTTTCAGCATTCTTCGCCAGCACCACATAGCAAAAGCAACGACTCTTCTTTGGTCTTCCTTTTACATTCTCCAACTCTCACGTACATATGAGGCAAATGAACATATCATGGCTTGTGTCAAGGGCACCTTAGTCTTCAAGGAAACATCTTTGCTCTTCAGCACTTGAAAGAGGTCCTTTTTAGCAGATTTGCCCAATGCTATACGACGTCTGATATCCTGACTGGTGCTTCCATTGATGTTGATTGTAGAACCAAGTCTTTGACAACTTCAGTCTTTTCTCCATTTATCATGATGCTGCTTATTAGTCCCGTTGTGAGGATTTTAGTTTTCTTTATGTTGAGGTGTGATCCATACTGCAGACTCTACTCCTCAGTTTTCATCAGTGTTTCAAGTCATCCTCACTCTCGGCAAGCAAAGCTTTGTTGTCTGCGTAACATAGGTTGTTAATGAGTCTTTCTTCAATCCTGATGCCACAATCTTTATATAGTCCAGCTTCTTGGATTATTTGTTCAGCATACAGATTGAATAAGTATGGTGAAAATATTCCACCCTGACGCACTCCCTTCTTGATTTTAAATCTTACAGTGCCCCCCTGTTCTGTTAGAACAACAGCCTCCTGGTCTATGTACAGGTTCCTCATGAGCACAACTAAGTGTTCTGGAATTCCCATTCTT
>NW_006922241.1:97151-98125 GCF_000298275.1 Orycteropus afer afer
GTAAGGATGGGCTTCCTAAATTGCTTCTTCAATTTGATTAATCGTAAAGACACTAGTGGCCCTGCCTCTGTTAGTAAAGAGGAACCTGCTAATCTGTGGTGTGAGATGGCAACATTAATATGCAAAATATTACCAACAATAGATCAAAAGTACTTGTGAGTAGTGAGCCTCGGGTGATCCTATATTTGATAGTTGTCTGCAATTTTGTCAGCACAAGGCATATTAAGGAGCTGGTTGGTTGGTCCTACTTACACTAGACAAAGTGGTGAAATAGAGAGATGAGCTCAGGGGTGCTGAGTCACAGCTTAAGCGCTGCATAAAAGACCTCAACGTTTCCAGTTGTGCTCTGAAAGAATGCCTTATTTCTTCTAGTAACAGAGCTGATATTGCCGAAAACCATACCCAGAGTCTTATTGTAAGGATGGCTAAGTTACAATGCCAGTTAAATTACCAACCCAGAATGGTGTCTGATGTTAAAGTGAGGTCATGGATTGGGAGAAAATGGTGTCCTGAAACGTGGAATGGGGACATATGGGCAGATAGCCAGGAAGATCTGGATATGGAGCCTGTAAATTCTGTTGAATCCCTCCCATCTGAAGGGATTACTGTAAAACCATTTCCCCTCCACCTCAGTTTGATGGGATTAACCCAACTGTTCCTGCTGAGTCATTGCCTGAGGCAGAGGCCATGGAACACATTGGTGAGTGTTCTCAGGAAATGCCCCAACCACCCATTGTTGCTGCTAGACCTATAACTAAAGTTAAGTCCAAGTGAGCCCCAAAAGGTGAAATACAAAGTGTGACTGAAGAAATGGTATACTACACCTGATAAGACCTACTTGGTTTTGCTAACATGTACAGACAGAAACCTGGAGCGTATATATGAGAATGGCTGCTGTGAGAGTGTGGGATAATGGTGCAAGGAATGTAAGATTGGATCAGTCTGAGTTTATTGATTTAGGCCCATGAAACACA
>NW_006922241.1:98225-99423 GCF_000298275.1 Orycteropus afer afer
CGAGATCCATCTGATATCAGCAATATCCCTCATTCCACATCCTCTTCTGAATCCAGTTTGCATTTCTGGAAGTTCTCTGTCAATATACTGCTGTAACCATTTTTGGTTACAATGTTGTTGCATATAGCTATAGTTTGTTCTTTTCTGCTATAGTAAGCTGTCAATGATTTATTTATCCATTTTTTTCTGTTGATACACATTGGGATGTTTATGATTTTCTGCTAATGTGACCATTATGAGTATAAACTTTGTGTGTGTGTGTGCGTGTGCATGTATCTCATTGCATGTGTATAAAAGAGTTTTTAGGTCCCTAAGGGTGGATTCTACAAGTGAACCTCCTGTGTGATGTTGTTGTTATGTGCCGTCAAGTCGGCCCCGACTCACAGGGACCCCTCCTTAGGTTGCCGAGGCAGTCTCACTACAAAAGTAGGATTGCCCAGCCTTCCTTCCAAGGAGTGGCTGGTGGGTTTGAACCGCCAGCCCTCTGGTTAGCAGTCAAGTGCCTTAGGCACTATGCTACTAGAGCTCCTCCTGTGTGATAGAGGAAGCATATCTTTGCTTTACTAGGAAATTATTTTCTCAAATGGCTGTATATATTTATATTCATATCAGCAGTATGTAAGTTCCACATGGATAATCTTCCTTGATAATATCTAAGATTGTGAGACTTTTAATATTTACCAAACTAATGATTATAAAAAGATTACCTAATTATGGTCTTAATTTCTATTTCCCTGATTACTAAAGGAGCTCTGGTGGCATGGTGCCTAAGGCACTTGAATGCTAACCAGAAGGCTGGCGGTTCAAACCCACCAGCCACTCCTTGGAAGGAAGATGGAGCAATCTACTTCCATAGTGAAGAAACCCAAGGAGGGGTTGCTATGAGTTGGGTCCAACTCGATGGCAAATAACAACAACAACAACTGATTACTAATGAGATTGAATATCATAATACATATTTATTATGCATTTATATTTTCTTCTTTGTGAAATGTCTTTTCAGGACTTTTGACATTTCTCCTGTTAGCTTTTGCTTATCATTCTGCAAGTGGTTTTAATCATATATAACAACCCTGTGAATATGTATGTTTCAAACATCTTTTTTTCTGTGACTTGTCTTTTTATTTCATTCATGCCTATTGAATGAAATAGATAAAACAAGTCACTTCACTTACGATATTAATAGGCTAATGAAAAG
>NW_006922241.1:105963-107788 GCF_000298275.1 Orycteropus afer afer
TCTTTCTCCCAGCCTTCCCCAAAGGAATCTGAGGCCTTTTACAAGAGTGACTGTTCATTGGGGAAAAAGGAAATGATCAGACTTTTCGGGGATTACTGGACACTGGCTCTTAACTGACACTAATTCCAGGAGACCCAGAGCATCATTGTGGCCTACTAGTCAGAGTGGGGGCATATGGAGGTCAAGATATTGATGGAGTCTTAGCTAAGATGCATCTCACAACGGGTCCAATGGGTTCCCGAACCCATCCTGTAGTGACTTCCTGAGTTCCAGAATGCATATTTGGAATAGATATCCTGAGCAATTGGCAGAATTCCCACATTGGGTCCCTGAAATGTCAAGTAAGGGCTATTATGATAGGAAAAGCCAAATGGAAGCCATTAGAACTAGCTCTACATACAAAAATAGTAAACCAAAGCAATACTGCATCCCTGGAGGGGTTGCAGAGATTACTGCCACCATCAAGGACTTGAAGGATGCAGGGCTAGTGATTCCCACCACATCCCCATTTAATTCACCCATTGGGGCTGTGCAAAAAACAGATGGATCTTGGAGAATGACAGTAGATTATCGTAATCAGGTGGTGACTCCAATTGCAGCTGCTGTTCCTGATGTGGTTTCATTGCTTGAGCAAATTAGTACATCTCCTGGTACTTGGTATGCAGCTAATGATCTGGCCAGTGCCTTTTTCTCCAAACCAATTTCAAAGGACCATCAGAAGCAGTTGGCCTTCAGCTGGGAAGGCCAACAATATACTTTCACAGTGCTTCCTCAGGGGTACATCATCTCCCCAGCACTATGTTGTAATTTAGTCTGTAGGGATCTTAATCACTTTTCCTTTCCACAAGACATTACACTGGTCCATTATATTGATGCCGTTATGCTGATGGGACCTAGTAAGGAAGAATTATCAATGACTCTAGACTTATTGGTGAGACATACGCATGCTAGAGGTTGAGAAATTAACCCCCCAAAAATTCAGGCACCTTCAACCTCAGTGGTGTTGGGCCAAGATAGTCCTACTAAAGTGAAGGATAAGTAATTATATCTGGCTTCCCCCATATCTATAAAGGAGGCACAACGTCTAGTGAGCCTCTTTGGATTTTGGAGGCAACATATCCCTCATTTGTGTGCGTTCCTGCAGCCTATTTATCAAGTGACTCAGAAAGCTGCTAGTTTTGAGTGGAGCCCAGAACAACAGAAGGCTCTGCAACAGGTTCATGCTGCAGTGCAGGCTGCTGTGCCACGTGGGCCATATAATCCAGCTGATCCAATGGTGCTTGAAGTGTCTTTGTAGATAGAGATGCTGTTTGGAGTCCTTGGCAGGTCCCTATTGGTGAATTGCAATGCAGACCCTTGGGATTTTGGAGCAAAACCCTGCCATCCTCTGCAGATAAATACTCTCCTTTTGAGAAACAGCTTTTAGCTTGTTATTGGGCTTAAGTAGAGACTGGACGCCTAATTATGGGCCACCAAGTCCCCATGAGGCCTGAGATGCCCATCATGAACTTGGTGTTTTCTGACCCACAGAGTCATAAAGTTGGATGTGCACAGCAGCACTCTGTCATTAAATGGAAGTGGTATATCCGAGATCGGGCTTGAGCAGGACCTGAAGGCACAAGTAAGTTGCATGAGGAAGTGTCCCAAATACCTGTGGTCTCCACTCTAGTCATATTACCTTCCCTCTCCCAGTCTGCACCTATGGCTTCATGGGGAATTCCTTATGATCAGTTGGATGAGGAAGAGAAAACTTGTGCCTGGTTTACAGATGGTTCCATGCGATATACAGGCACCACTTGAAAGTGGACAGTAGTGGCACTGCAGC
>NW_006922241.1:111648-112828 GCF_000298275.1 Orycteropus afer afer
GGAGTGCCTAAAATATGCTGCACACTATTCTAGGTTCTGGGAATAGATAAATGAGAATAAAGACAAAACTTTTGCTTTCAAGGAACTTAGAATAATAGGAGACAGAAACCAACCAAATAAATCATATAGATACTAGGTGGTCAAAAGCACTAAGACAACAGATAAAGCAGGGCAAGTAGTGATACAATTCATCTGTTAGTTCTGTTAACCAGGGACTGAGCATACAGTTTATGAATTTGTTGACTCAGCTTTACCATCTGACTTCTGAACATTTGCTGTACCAGTCATTCTCATCATTAGAGCCGAGTTCAGGAAAACTTTACTCTTAACTCGGTTAGACTAGAAACGTGTACAGTGGATGTGTCCTCTGAAATTGGATGCAATTATGAGTGTTTGTGTGTTGTTCTGAAAAAACACAGCTTTCATCTAGTTGTGAAAATAAACGATGGGTCTAATTAGTTATTTCTTTTAGCCACATGGCTCAATAATTTTGTGAATGAGGAGTAAAACATTGGTTAATATGAGGCTTGCAGGGTGGCCATTCTGTACCTATACTCATAAATTTACAAATCAGAGTTGCATCTCTTTGCCAAATGACTTGTTGCTTTTTAATATTTTTCTAAAATTAACATAGTAAATTTAATATTATGAATATGAAAGTTTAAAATGTGGAGTTTTGCTTTTATAATTTTAAAATCCAAATAGTTAATAGTTTCTTGCATTTATATTAATAGATTCTAGGAAAATATATAACAAGTAATAATAGTATGAGGAAAGAAGGATAACTCATAGCCATATTGTACATACATACATGAGCTCTGGTGGTGTAGTGTCTAAGGCATTTGACTGCTAACCAGAAGGTTGGTGGTTGAAACCAGCCACTCCTCAGAAAGAAGACTGGGTGGTCTACATCCATTCAGAAAGAAGACTGGGTGGTCTACATCCATTCAGAAAGAAGACTGGGTGGTCTACATCCATAAAGATTTACCACCTCGGAAACCCAAAGAGGGTCATTGTGAGTTGGAATTGACTCAGTGGCAGTGAGTTTGGTTTTTTTTAAAGATACGTGTTTCTTTGGAAAAAGCAGGCAGTTTGGAAAGAATACTGAATTGGGGTAGTTGGGAAAGGTGATACTGCTAAGATAGCTGCAAGGATTAAATGCTATAATGTGACATATGGT
>NW_006922241.1:114573-115755 GCF_000298275.1 Orycteropus afer afer
ACACACACACACACACACACACAAAGAACAGCCCAAACTCACTGCCTTCAAGTCGATTTGACTCATAACGACACCCCTCCTTGGGTTTCTGAGGCAGTAGCACTATGGAAGTAGATTGCCCACTTTTCCTTCTAAGGAGTGGCTGGTGTGTTTGAACCACCAGTCTTCTGGTTAGCAGTCAAATGCCTTAGGTATTACACCACCAGACCTCCCAGAGGACAGGGATGAGACTGGTTAAATATGGTCAACGCAGTGTCTTACAGGTCCGTGTGAATGCCATGAAAGTGCTTTTCAATTAGATAGTGACATGTCTTAAAATGTTTGGATATATGAGAACAGTTATGATGTAGTCTTGTTTTATGGGAAGGTCTATAGTATATGACTGTTGAAAATAATGGTGAGCTGGGATCAGAGACTCTGCTCATTGTTGTTGTTGTTTTTTGCTGTTGAGTCGGACCCGACTCATAGTGACCCTTCCTTGGGTTTACAAGGTAGTATCCTTCCTTCCTTCTGAGTAGTCATTGTTAAAAATCAGTATGTCAAGGATCCTTATTTAATATGCCCCATTAAATTGATTTTTTACTTGTGGCATCATGGATTATATCTCTGCAACATCTTCCTCCTTTGTACCCGTAACCTCTAAAAGATTCAATGCCAGATAGAACAGAACTGTATCTTTATTTTCTCATCACATCGTTTCTCAAACAGATAATACTTTCATTGCTTTCTATCCAACTTGGCTTTGAGTCACTGCCATGATTCTAGCAGTTGAACAGTCTTTCAAGTTAAGCACTTAGTATTCTGGTCAAGTATAAATTGTTGTGAAGCTGCCATTCTCCTTCAGTGTAGCTAAGGTAGTCTTACTAAATTCATTGTTGAGGTAATGTTGTCAGAGGTATATGATAGTTGCATTTCACAAAACTTCCTTAAATATTGATTCTTGAGATTCACAGAAAATTAAATCTAAAAGCTTACTCCCAAATAGTTCTGAAATTGGAGGAATAATAATCTGTAAAGTTCAGTCAAGCCATGTTTATATCACTTGATATCTTTAAAAGTAAACTGCCTTAGTCTTTTTTTTTACCTTACCAGATTAAATTTTACTAGTGTGTTATTAAATTCAAGGCAAATGTTCTAATTAGTTTCTGTCATACTAGGAACCAGAGTAAGTCAGAGTACTTC
>NW_006922241.1:117050-117948 GCF_000298275.1 Orycteropus afer afer
TTTTGTTTGTTGTTCAGCCAGTGCCTGGAAAATGATGATGATGTGATTGGTATTTGTGTATGTATGTAGTGTGTATGCATGTGTTTCAATACTAGCTCTTATGAAGTAGGATTTTAGATTAGCTTTATACAAGACGGGAGTTGCTCCTTTAGTATTAATTTCAGAACAATTCAGACATGGTTATCAAAGGTGAAAGAATTGCCATAGAAAAGCTTTTCTTACTGTGGCATATAGAGAAATATGTACTTCAGGTATCTTTGAGAACTAATTGTTATATTTTCTAATTATGATTGGTTATCTTTTTAAAATAGAGACATGGGAAGCAACCTTTTTTGTGTTCTGAACAAATGAGACTTTATCTCATTTTAAAACAAATAAAATAGAATTTTGAAGATGGTGTTATGGAAGATCTGAGGAGAATGAGGGGTTACTATGGCTGAATGCAGTTTGGCAGCAGTGGAATCAGTGTTTTTATTTACACTGGGCTTTCAAGTATAGGAATGCTTTTACTTCTTGGTCAGCACTTTCACTATTATTAGTTATATCATGCACATTCTGTCTTCCTGAGTGAAGTGGCACTCCTTGAGGGCTGGGGCCAATGCCATCCTCAGGTTGTATCTTTAAAATTTTATGCCATCGACTTGGGTTGTCTTATATATAATTTATGAAAAAGTATGATTTCATGTACATTTTCACTAGAAAGTAGTGGAAACTCAGTGAGTAAGGGCCAATCTGATTAATGTTGTTGTTGTTGTTGTTGTTATTTGCCATCGAGTCAGCCCCGACTCATAGCGACCCGTCCTTGGGTTTCCAAGGCAGTATCACTACGGAAGTAGGATTGCCCAACCTTCCTTCCGAGGAGTGGCTGGTGGGTTTGAACCGCCAGCCTTCTGGTTAG
>NW_006922241.1:118188-119190 GCF_000298275.1 Orycteropus afer afer
TTGATGAAATTGCTGTTTTCCCTTTCCTTTCATTCTCCCTCTCCCCCCCCCTTTTTTTTCTTCCCACTTACCCCTGTGCCTACCACTTCCCTCTCTCCTTTCCATTCCCTCCCACCTTCTTAGCTCTATCCCTGGGCAAGTGCTGCCATCTTGATCTGGCAAGATTGATTGTTCTGATGAGTGCATACTCACCTGCCTGGTATCACTGTTCACCTTATATAGGTCTATTATATATTTGTATTATATATTTACATGTCTGTTGTTTGGGTGAAAGTTGAGCCGTAGGGATTGAGTTCAGTTCCTGACTTGAAGGGTATCTAAGGACCCTAATTTTTGGGGTTCCACCAGTCTTCATCAGATCATTAAGCCTACTCTTTTTTATGATGCTGTGTTTTCTTCCACATTTTTCTCCCACTTTATCCAGGATCTACTGTTGTGATTCCTTTCAGAGTGGTCAGTAGTGGTAGCTGGGCACCATCTAGTTCTTTTGGTCTCAGCATTGTTCAGGCTGTGGATCATGTGGTCCATTGGTCCTTTGGACTAATTGTTTCCCTGTGTCTTTGATTTTTTTCACTCTTCTTTGCTCTGGATGGAGAAAGACCACTAGTTGCACCTTAGATGAGTGTTTACAATCTTTTAAGACCCCAAATGTTACTTACTAAAGTAGGTTGTAAAACATTGTCTTTGTGTACTGTTATGCTAATTGACCTTAGTGTCCCCTAAGACTATGGTCCTGAGCTCCCATGCCAAGCAACTCATTCCCTCAAGGTGTTTAGTTATGATTAAGAAATTTTTATAACTTTATACCGTTTGCTCTACTACATTCATATTTATAGCATATATAAATACATAGAGATAACCTCTGTCAAACCTATATATATGTTCATTGGTGTAGTCCCATTCACCTTCCTACCCCTGTTGAGCTAGAGTGTCTATCTATGTATCCACTTATAGATTATTGTTATTACTATTACTGTAGGATCATGTATGTATTAGAATTAA
>NW_006922241.1:124446-124963 GCF_000298275.1 Orycteropus afer afer
TATGACATTGACAAAGAATATTGAATGTACCTCGGACTTCCAGGAGAACAAAGAAATCTGTCTTGAAAAGAAGTGCAGCTGGAATGCTTCTTAAAATCAAGGATGGTGAGATTTTGTTTCATGTACTTTGGACATGTCATCATGAGTCACCAGTCCCTGAAAGAAGGACATAATGCTTGGTAAAGCAGAAGGTCAGAGCCAAAAACGAAGACCTTCAACAAGAAGAATTGAGACAGTGGTGTAATAATGGGCTCAAGCATTGTGAGGGTGGCACAGGACGGGGCAGTGTTTCATTCTGTTGTACACAGGATTGGTGTGGGTCATAATTGACTAGACAGCACCTAACAGCAACAGCTATAGTTTGCATATCTTTTAGCAAAAAATATTGCATGCCATTTTTTATTTATTGAAGAACTAGAGTACAATCTCCTTGACAACAGAAATTTCAGTGATCATAATGTTAAGTTGGGTCATAATTAGGTTATTGAAGTTGCCTTATGGGCAGGGAATTACATGA
>NW_006922241.1:138115-139399 GCF_000298275.1 Orycteropus afer afer
GCTATGAGAGGACAGTCTCATTCATCAGTTAGAGATTTTTTTTTTTCTTTTCAATAAATGATAATTATTCTGTATATCTAGTAAATACATCTTGTGGATTAAAGGGAATTATATAAAGTTTTGGGGCTTTTTATTCATTTATTTTGATCAGCAATTTCATAAAGTAATCTACAGCAATTCTGTGTCAAGGTAAAAAGTTTCAAAGAGCTCTGGTAGTGCAGTGGGTAATGCATTTGGCTGCTAACCAGGAGGTCAGCAGTTCAAACCCACCAGCTGCTCTGTGGAATGAAGATGGGGCTATCTAGTTCTGTAAAGATTTACAGCCTTGAAAACCCTATGGGAGTCACTATGAGTTGGTGTCAACTCGATGACAGTGGGTGTTCTTCTTCTTTTTATTTTACCCAGTCAGTGTTGAGGAAATTTTTAATACAGATCAGTTTTTCTTCCCAAGTGAACTGGTTTATGAGTATTTCTTAGCTTCCTTTTTTTTTTTTTCTTTTAATGTGGCTCATTTTTTTTTTTTCTTCAGCTGTATGTGCTTATTATGGAAAACTTGAAAATTATAAATATAGAAAGGAAACAATCAAACTCATAGATTTAGTGCCAGATGCAGCCAAACTATTGATCTATTTTATTTCAGTGTTTTTTTTCTGTGAATACTTATTTTTCTCAATATGATTTTTTATTGTGCTTTTTTCACTCAGCTCTTTAAAAATATTTTTCTGTATTATTCAAACTCATCACTACTGCATTCTAAATGGCATCATATTTTGGCCATGACATACTATTCCTGCATTGTCAGATAGTGAGTTTCTATTATTTCTATTATTTTTCCAATATATCACAATAAGTGAGGAGTGGGCCTAGATTTTTTATTGTAAATGAGAACTGTTGAAAAATGAAATAGTTGGTAAGTGAAAAACAGGTATATTATGATAAAAGTCTTTCTGAATATATATAGTAGTTGTTCAATAAATGTATATTGAATGATGAATGAATAATAATGAATATAACTTGCTTGGTTTTTAGAATTATGTCTTAGGAATGTAATTACTGAATGAAAGAGTATAAACCCATAAATGATCTTCCAAGAGTTGGCCAAATGACTTAAAAATAATTCTAGGAACATATTCATAGAAATTTAGAGGTTGCTTTCAAAGGATTTCGTAGCTTCTGGCGAAAGCTAAACATAAGAAAAACAGGTTCTTTGATAAGTACATAGTTACTTTGAATAATTTTAGGACACCAGGAAAAGCCCAGAATATTTGTAATATTATAAATATT
>NW_006922241.1:142194-143219 GCF_000298275.1 Orycteropus afer afer
TTCCTCGGGTTTCTGAGGTGGTACCTCTGCGGAAGTAGATTGCCCAGTCTTTCTGAGAAGTGGCTAGTGTGTTTGAACTGCCAGCCTTCTGGTTAGCAGTCAAATGTTTTAGGCATTACTCCACCAGAACTCCTTCATATGGTCCAGTTTCTTGAATTATTTGTGTAGCATACATGTTGAATAAGTATGGTGAAAGGGTACAACCCTGATTTTAAACCATGCACTATTCCCTTGTTCTATTTAAACGACAGCCTCTTGGTCTATGTACAGGTTCCTCATGAGCACAATTAAAGTGTTCTGGAATTCCTGTTCTTTGCAGTGTTATCCTAAGTTGTTATGATCCATGTTTTGAATGCTTTTGCCTAGTCATTAAAAAACAGGTGGACATCTTTCTTGTATTCTTTTAGCCAAAATCCATCTTACATTAGCAGTGATATCCCTCATTCCACATCCCTTTCTCAACCTAGCTTGAATTTCTAGTAGTTCCCTCTCGATGTACTGTAATCTTTGCAATTTAGAGGCATCTGATAATCATAGAATTCCTCAGACATAATTGAATATACTTTGAAGTACCTTTATATTTTCTCCGATATGTTTTTGTGGATTGCAAAATGACAGTATTGGAAATGAGTGATTTCAACATTTTGAAATGAAAACGTTAAGATATTTAACAATAAACTGAACAGCTAAGCAATAACTTTTTAAATGTTTGAGTTAAAATCTTAAGTATTTTCTATGTGTGAGATACTGGCCAAGGTATTACTGATATAGGTAAGGTTTTCTTTTCTATTGTGGAGCTCATCTCTAACAGGTAATACATATTTTAAGCCAATAAATATAAGTATAACCAAACCATGCTCACTACCATCCAGTTGATTCTGACTCATAGTGACCCTCATTGGGTTTCCAAGGCTATGAATCTTTACAGAGGTAGACTGCCTCATCTGTCTACCATGGAGCTCTTGGTGGGTTCAAACCAACCACTTTTCGGTTAGCAGCCAAATACCTTAACCACTACATCACCA
>NW_006922241.1:143732-144755 GCF_000298275.1 Orycteropus afer afer
CTTCTGGTTAGCTGTCAGATGCCTTAAGCACTATGCCACCAGGGCCTGGGAAAAAAAAGTATAGACTAAGAATTGACATTTGGAAATCATGAAAGTTTATATTATAATTTTAGTTTTGAGAGTGGAAGAGATTGCTTAGGGAGGGCGTATAGAATTCATTGAACACCTACATTTAAAAGGGAAGTAGAGTTGGGGGAGGAAGTCCCTGGGTGGTGTAAATGGTTAATGTGCTTAGTTGCTAACTGAAAGGCTGGAGATTCAAGTCCACCCAGAGGCTCCTAGAAGAAGGCCTGGCAATCTACTTCTGAAAAGGCATTCTTGGAAACCCTTTGGAATACAGTTCTACTCTGACAGAAATGGGATCACCTTAACAGAAAGTGTTTAGTTATGATGGTGATTGGGAGGAAGCCAAAAGGAAAAGAGAATTTCTTGGAGATGAATTGTCAAATGTGTTAAGTGATAAATGGTTTGAGGCAAAAGGGCAAGGGAGAAGGATGAGAGGTATTCATTTAACTCTCACAGCTGTGAGTCAAACCAAAACCAAACTCACTGCCATCGAGTCAATTCTGACTCATAGTGACTACCATTGAGTTTCCAAGGCAGTAAATCTTTATGGAAGCAGATTGCCCAGTCTTTCTTCCATGGATTGGCTGGAGGGTTCAAACCATCAACCTTCTGCTTAGCAGTCAGATGCCTTAGGCCCCTGACTGTGAGTTAGGTACTGGTATTTTCCCTATTGGTAGTTAAAGAAACTGAGGCTCAGTATTAATTGGCATGGTGGCAGTGTCAGACATCCTTGGCTAACTTCACCAAACCAAAACCAAACTCACTGCTGCTGAGTTGGATCTGACTCATAACGACCCCTCCTTGGGTTTCTGAAGTGGTATCTTTATGGAAATAGATTGCCCAGCCTTCCTTCTAAGGAGTGGCTGGTGGGTTTGAACCGCCAGCCTTCTGGTTAGCAGTCAAAATGCCTTAGGCACTACACTCCCAACTTCACCAGGGGGAAGGAAAATCAAGATC
>NW_006922241.1:145450-146585 GCF_000298275.1 Orycteropus afer afer
CTGGTGGGTTTGAACCGCCAGCCTCCTGGTTAGCAGTCAGGTGCCTTAGGCAAGTGTTAACAAAGATCTTTTGCTCTGCCAATAAATGCCTGGAGGCACCGTACTCAGCCAGCAAGCCTCCAGCCCAAAGGCGCTCAGCTTTCTTGCTTCATGGGCCTGGAAGCCCACTGCACTCTCTCCTGCTGGTTTCCTGGTTCTACTGCTGTCACTGCTTCTTGCCATGTATTTTCTCTCTCCATTTCCAGTGTTACAGCTCGCTCTCTCCTCAGTGTAGGAGGTTCTCAGTGGGATCCTGGGTCCAAAGGATGCGCTCCAGTCTTTGCTTTTCTTCCTGAGGAAAAATGGGCCCCCCATCTGTCTCTTGTATGGCTCATTTGAAGCCTAGTGGTATGGCAAAAGTTACCAATCCCCTTGTAAGAGTTCTGGATACCTTATTTATTTGGTGGTCCCACCCCCACAATGGGGCCTTACACTTTATTGACATCATTAGCAACCTATACAGCCCCTTGGTGGGTCACAAGAACCTCATTTGCATAATCCCACCCAGTCATTTGGTGAGAGTTACAAGACCATGGTGAGAAAGGTCATATGAAAACTATCCGTTGTGTGCCACAATCAGTCATTAAGTACCTTACCTTAAATTGGACACTCGAAAGTGATGATGTTGTTAGGTGCCATCGAATTGTCTCCAACTCATAGCAACTTAATGTAAAGCAGAATGAAATACTGCCCAGTCCTGTGTCAGCTCCACCATCCTTGCTATACCTGAACCCCTCAGTTGTAGCCACTGTGTTAATCCATCTCATTGAGGCCCTTCCCCTTTTTCGTTGACCCTCCACTTTACCAAATATGATATCCTTCTCCAGGGAATGGTCCCTTCTTACAGGATGACCAAAGTAGGTGAGACGAAGTGATAATCTCTCTGATTTTAAAGTCTCCACTTAGAAATGAATTTAGTAACATGAGGTCATCAGTCATTATTGTGTGGCACAGGAGAAGGAAATCTTTCAAGATGGAGACAGTACTGTATACTCTTGAGAGGTCAGGAAAGTGAAGAACAGATATATGATTGTTGGGTTTGGTGAAATGGAGTTGTTTGTTGACCTTAACCTTGACAGTTACAATCTCAATGGAA
>NW_006922241.1:147965-149534 GCF_000298275.1 Orycteropus afer afer
AAAGGTTGAACTTTGTTAGAAGAGGGACATGTCATTTATCATAATAGTAGAGAAGGAAGTGTTTGAGTTAGGTAGGTAATTTTGATCTTGGAAAGAGAAGGTTATATGTGTCTGATTGCTTCTATTTTTTTCAATGCAGTCGTCAGCTTGGGGGGAATGGAAAGTCCTAGTAGGTTTGAAAGGAGATAAGAAAATGGGAAATAGTCATTTTAGAGATTGGGATAATCAACCAACTAGTTATTTTAGGGTATTTAGCACTATTATTGAACAGTGCTGATTGCTTGTTTGAGATTTGTGACCATGAATTTGAAATGAGCTTTGAGAAGGTTGTGCATTTTTCTTCATCCATTTGAGTTGTTCTGGTGCAGATGTGGAGTAGGTGGATAATTGGGTTCAATCAAGATTTTTTCTTTGCCAGGTGTGAAGGGTGACAGGGACAAGAGGTTTAGCTATATATACAAGGGAGTGATTTTAGTGATTGGCTTGAGAATCTAAATTGGGTCTTGTGGAAAGTGAGAACATGCTCCTGGTGGTGGTGGATTTGATGGAGAGTGAGAAACTGACAGGAGAGAGAACTGGAACTCTAGCCCGTCTAGAGTATTTTGTGATGCAGAGGAAACATAGGTAGACACATTATTTCCAGGATCACTCAGGGATTTTTTTACTTTAATTTTTAGACCTCTGTTGCTTGCTCAGGTGTGTAGTATATTTTTTAAGATGAGGAAGTGGATTCACTAAAACCTGGAGTCAGATGTGCTCTGAAGCCTCTTCCAACAGCTTGGAAACTGAAATGATCTGACTATATGAAAATTAGGAGCTCTGGTAGTGTAGTGCCTAAGGCACTGGACTGCTAACCAGAACGCTGGCAGTTCAGACCCACCAGCCAGTCCTTGGAAGGAAGATGAGGCAATCTACTTCCATAGTGATACTGCCTCGGAAACCCAAGGAGGGGTCGCTATGAGTCGGGTCCTACTCAACGGCACATAACAACAGCAACAACATATGAAAATTTACTCCATAATCCTCCAAACTCCAAACCAAACTCATTGCCATTGAGTTGATTTCACCTCATAGCAACTTCCATGGGGTTTCCAAAGCTGTAAATTTTTATGGAAGCAGATTACCTCATTATACTTCCACAGAGCATCTGGTGGGCTCAAACCGCCAACTTTTTGGGAAGGAACCAAATGCCTTAATCACTGCACCACCAGAGTTCCTCCTCTGTATCCTCGGAGTCCTTAATGCATATCCTTGATCTGAAATAGGATTGGTAGATCTTTTCCTGCCCCTTGATACTAGCAATGAGACAAAATCAGTATACTGTAATTTTTACAAATTCTGGTAACTTGCTTGTTTCAGAGAAATTTCAGTCTTTATGTATAATCAATCATATGAAGTAGATGCAGTGTTTAAAATGTCGTAATTTGTGTTTCTTTGTATTTTGTTGAGAATAAATAAAGCAAAATGTACATCGATTCAGCAGTTTCTACATGTAAAATTCAGTACACCGATTGCAATGTTCAATCTGTGCATCCATTCTTATGCTTTTCTGAGTTGTTGTTTCTCCAC
>NW_006922241.1:172825-173533 GCF_000298275.1 Orycteropus afer afer
ACTTAAATCAATGGCCTGCTGTGTGGTTTGGTAATATCAAGGACTGTGCCTTTTTACTTGTTGAGCTTGTCAGCCTCAGCAGTGAACAGCTGCCTGAGTGAAGCGATGCCTCCCGCTTCCGTAGGCTAGGAGCGAAAGGTAGAGCTGAAGCGTAAGGTTGAGGGGCTTTCACCCAGGCCCTAGGGCCCAGTACTTTGAACTTGGACTTCTAGCCTCCAAAATTGTAAGAGAATAAACCCCAGTTTGTTAAAGCTACCCACCTGTGGTATTTTCTGTTAGAGCAGCACGAAGTAACCAAAACATACATCTTTTATAAATTTACTCCTCAGAATATTTTTTTAATGCTATTATAAATGGAATCTTTTTTAAAAAACATTTTATTTTGTAACCATTTCCTGCTTGTACATAGAAATACAATTAATTTTTCTATATTGACTTTGTATCTAGTAACCTTGTTAAACTCACTTATTAATTTCAATAATTGATAAATTCTTTTAAATTTCCAGTCTGTACAATTAATTAACCTTTCCTATTCTTGTGCTTGCCCCTCCCCTTTTTTCTTCATTTTCTTGCCTTACTGAATTGTAAAAGCATGTTCAATATAATATTATATAGATGTAGTGATAGTTGGCATCTTTATATTGTTCCCTGTGTCAAAGAGAAAGCTTTTGACATCTCAACATTAAATATGACATAAATTCCCTTCTA
>NW_006922241.1:174541-182003 GCF_000298275.1 Orycteropus afer afer
TTTTTTTTTTTTTTTCGGAAATCTTGTCTAATTTGTTGATAAACAGTTTTGTTGTGTTTGACAAGTAACAGGTGTTAACATCTTTTGCATTCTTGTTGCAAGGAATAGAGGGTATAGGGCACTATGTTCATTAATTAAGTCCAGGAAATTTTATTTCTCCTGTGGCTAATCATTTACATTTGACTTGAAACTGTCATCTGTGCCTCTGGTCTCCCTGCTTCCACTTTCTCTAGAGCCCATTTTTCATACAATAGTCACAGTTTTAAGCATAATTCAGATTATATTACTTCTCTGCTCAGTTATACTCTAAGAACTTCCCTTCTGACTTAAAATCTAAAGCCCTTAGCATGGCCTGTAAGATCCTGTAAGATCTGACTCCATGCTGCGTGTTTGACTCCATCTCTTGCCTATTTCTTCCTGCTAATTCTGCTCTAACTATGGAAGTCACCTTGTTTTTCTGGAGTACTACAGACACTTGACTGCTCACCAGAAGGCTGGTGGTTCAAACCCACCAGCCACTCCTCAGAAGGAAGATGGAGCAATCTACCTCTACAGTAATACCGCCTCGGAAACCCAAGGAGGGGTAGCTATGAGTCAGGTGCGACTCGATGGCATGCAACAACAACTACAGACATGCTCCTGCTTCTTGTTCTTTGCCTCTGTTGTTGTTGTTGTTATGTGCCGTCAGGTCAGATCCGACTTTTTTTTTTTGCCTCTACTCTCCTAGAAATGCTCCTTCTTTAGGTATCCACTTAGGTTGCTATTACATCTCCTTCAGGCCTCTACTCATATATCATCTTACCATGGGAGGCTTCCCCTGAACACATTACAAAAAATTGCAGTATCCTTTCTGTCACTCTTTATCTATCTTATCTTGCTCTATTTTTCTTTGTAGCACTATCATCTTCTGACATACTATATATATATATATCAGTATGTTTGTTTATAGGAGCTCTGGTAGCATAGTGGCTAAAGCACTTGACTGCTAACCAGAAGGCTGGTGGTTCAAACCCACCAGCCACTCCCCGGAAGGAAGGTTGGGCAATCCTACTTCCGTAGTGATACTGCCTGGGAAACCCAAGAAGGGGTTGCTATGAGTTGGGGCCGACTCAACGGCACATAACAACAACAACATGTTTGTTTATTATCTGTTCCGTTTTAGAATGTAAATTCCATCACAGTGGAAACTTTTAGGCACTGTTGTGGCTTCAGTGTCTAAAGCAGTGCCTGGCACATGATTGGCCCTAAATTATTATTATTTAATGAATGAGGCTGTGGCTACTCTAGTATTTTTCTTTCACACCTACAGATTGTTCTGAAATGCTGAGCTAGGGAGCTAAGCAGACCAATGGTAAAACATGGAAACTTGTAACAGCAGACATGACTAAGACCTTTCTGACATAGTAAAGCAACAAATTTGAGCGCTGAGTACCTCTGGCCATAAAGATAATGGTAGAAGGTTTCTCTTTCATGCAGTGCAGTGATGACAAGGGTACCCACCTTTCTGATTTTAAAAACTAACATAACAAAATTAGGAATTGATTATAGAGGGAAATATCTGGTCACACAGAAAAATACTTTGTTAAATAAAATGTCTGTTTTAAGGTGTTATAGGGTATTTGAATTTGATATTTTGACAAATTCACCATTTTGACTTTTTATAAATAGATTTGGGAATGGACTTTTCTTTATATAAGATTTAATAAATACAATATTTGTAATAATAATTTCAATTGAAAAGGATATCAAAATCATGTGAGGATATGTTTCTAACTCTGTAAATTTGTGTCTTACTTCCCTTACCCTTGTACCAATAAAAAAGAACCTCAGAGTTAGGTGTAGAGTCTAAATTACAGTTTGAAAAAGTTGCACAAGTGTTTTTTATGTTCTTAAACACATCTGATTATCAGTTCTCTAAAATGAATACCTTAATAATTAGTGGATTAGGTAGGGCTAACTCTGTACCAAAGATTGAAGAAGAGTTGATGCTTTTGAGTTGTGGTGTTGGCGAAGAATATTGAAAATACCATGGACTGCCAAAAGAACTAACAAATCTGTTCTGGAAGAAGTGCAGCCAGGATGCTCCTTGGAAGCAAGAATGGTCAGACTTGATCTGATCTACTTTGGTCATGTTTTCAGAAGGGACCACTCCCTGGAGAAGGATATCATGCTTGGTAAAGTGGATGGTCAATGAAGAAGGGGAAAGCCCTCAACGAGATGGGTTGTCACAATGGCTGCAGCGATGGGCTCAGGTATAGCAAGGATTGTGAGGCTGGCGCAGGACCGGGCAGTGTTTCATTCTGTTGTACATGGGGTTGCTATGAGTTGGGCCAACTTGACAGCACCTAGCAGCAACAACTGTACCACTGAGACAATATCTGCCCATTTACTGAGTGTTTAATATATGCCTATGACTAAAATATGTAATTTTGTCTTCACAGTAGCTCTGTGAAATAGATACTACCTATTATCTCCCCTATAAATGAAGAAACTGAGCAAGATCACACAACTAGAATAAATTTCTGAGCTCAGATTTAAAAACAAGCCTGTCTGATCCTAAACAAAACAAAACAATATAAAACAAAAAACCATATTCACTGCTGTTGAGTTGATTTGACTCATATCGACCCCTCCTTGGGTTTCCAAGGCAGGTATCTCTATGGGAGTTGATTGCCCCATCTTCCTTCCAAGGAGTGGCTGGTAGGTTTGAACTGCCAGCCTTCTGGTTAATAGTCAGATGCCTTAGGCAGTATGCCACCAGAACTAATGTTCAGTGAGTATCTGTTCTGACTGAAAGAAAGGTTATTTCAGCAACTGAGTTTCCCTTTAAAATGGAAAAAAATAATAAAAAAAAAAAGCACCAAGGAGGAGGAGATGACATTTATACCAAGCAATTGTTTATATTAATTTTCATCTGTAGAAGAAAAGTCAAGGATCCCTTTTTGTTTTAGAATAATAAAACTTGAGGATGCTGATCTAGTTACAATTCTTATATTTTGGGCAAGTATAATGGAATATTTCTGTTAATAAAATGTGTATTATTAATAAAGTATGAACATTATTAGTTCAAAACCTATGTGCCAAGCTCTGTGTTAGGTACTGAATGGATAAAAATGGGTATTAAGTTTCCTGTTCTATACAGACTCAGAGTGATGCGGGAGTAAAAAGCTTGGAAACAGTGCAATTAACTGGCAACATGTTAAAAAAAAAACAAAAAAACTCACTGCTGTCAAGTCAGATCTGACTCATAGCAAACCCTCCTTGGGTTTCCGAGACGGTATGACTACAGAGATAGATTGCCCAGTCTTCCTTCCAAGGATTGGCTGGTGGATTTGAACCTCCAGCCTTCTGGTTAGAAGTCAGATGCCTTAGGCACTATGCCACCAGAGCTCCCAGAAATACATTAAGCATCTAAAATAGTGCCTGGCGCATTAGATGCTTATAAATGGTAATGAATTATAGAGATTTGTTCAAAGTGCTCTGTGAGCACACAGATGCATGGAATTGATCTTGTCCACAGCGAAGGCACCACAAAGGAGGACACA
The DNA here is from genome assembly GCF_000298275.1 of Orycteropus afer afer. NCBI lineage: Eukaryota > Metazoa > Chordata > Mammalia > Tubulidentata > Orycteropodidae > Orycteropus > Orycteropus afer. The sequence continues at coordinate 178,087 of NW_006922241.1, forward strand.
TTTGAGCTAAGTCTTAAAAAATATGTGTAAAAGGCATGAATAGTCTGGGTAAAGGGAGAATATATGAAATGACTAAAGTCAGTAAGATTGAAACCTAAATATATTGCCCAGAATAATGCTTAATTCACCTCCTCTCTTGTGGCTTTCTTTTTTTTTAGACCTAGAAAGCATTTCATTTTGCAGTAGTTTGTTCTGATAACATGACCTTAAAGGGAATCAATCACAAAACAGAAGTAGTTGTTTATTTTTATTTTTTAATCTCTGCTCAGTATGGATATAAACTTAGCTCTACTTCTTTTGTTTATTATTTAAATTGAGTTTGTAATGACAAACTCATGCCATGTAAAATGTACTAGATGAGCTGGGATACTCTTTAACCCTCAAGGGAGAGAGTTTGCCATGTAAGTTGGCCTTAAAGATTTATTTCATGAAACTGTCAACTTTATTTCCAAATGACCTTTTAGAAGCTTTAGATGTCAGCTGAATTTTCTCCATCCTTAAGACTTTTGAGGTCAATTCAGAATGGGATAGTGATAGACCAGGAATTAGAGGCTGTAAAGCACCTAAAGTGGTGCATGACTCACTGGATGTTTGTAAATGGTACTGAGTTATAAAGGGTGGTTCCAAGTCCAGTGGGACAGCAGAGGGCAGTTTTTTCCTGCGTGTTTGCTTCCCTCCCCAGATACTTGATCTCATCCTCTACCTAGTAGGAAAGTGAAACTAGAAATAGAGATATGGAAGAGACTACAGTGAATATTAGGGATATATGTCTCCAAATTTTGATGACTTTTGCTGCTGTTTGTTGTTTTGAAGAAAAAAATTTATTTATTAAAAAAAATAAATTTCTAAAAATTTAGGTCAACTTTATTAATATTTATCATTTCACCTGGCATTGGCAATGGGTTTAATTCAGTTGTATATTGACTCTCAGATAATAACTTCACGTCTCAAGATCAGAAGCTGTGTTAAAACATGAGGAAGACAAAAGGTCCTTGCTCTTCTTAATTAAATGTGATATATAAGGCCAGCAAGACAGGAAAACAACTGAAGATGAATGTGTCTCTTAGGTACAAGGTAATAATGTGGTCTTTAACAGCTGTTTTGAGTACATCAGATTCAAAGAATTCATTTGAAAGAACTTAAAGGATTGCTATCTTTGAAAATACGCAGTAGTATTGAAAATGAACACATTTGCTGCTGATACTATAAGCTACTTTGACTTATTTTGTAGGGGTGTGTGTGTGTGTGTGTGTGTGTGTGTAGCTCTGGTGGCGTAGTGCCTAAGGCATTTGACTGCTAACCAGAAGGCTGGTGGTTCAAATCTACCAGCCACTCCCCGGAAAGAAGGTTGGGCAATCTACTTCCGTAGTGATAGCGCTTCGGAAACCTAAGGAAGGTTCGCTATGAGTCGGGTCCGACTCTACAGCAGTGGTTGTGTTGCATTTTTTGTGTGTGAGTGTGTGTGTGTGTATGTATAGTTGTTGTGTGCTGTTGAGTCAGACCCGACTCTTAGCAGCTTATAGTATATATATATATATGGAGAGAGAGAGAGGGAGGGAGACTTTAGAACTTGGCATGTAAAACTTTCATGGCTTTAGTCAAGGCAACATACATTCTCATCACCTTTGTACTGATATTAGGAAGAGTAAGTAGGAGAATGTTTTAGGTACTCTGTTCTACTTCTTTCTTATGGAAACTATGTAATTCAGTGCCTTAATTCTCACTTGGCCAGTTAGAGGACCTGTATTTCTGTTGTGAAAATATTAGTAAAGGGTGTTAACTATTCTTTTGTCTGAAGCCTTGTTTGTTATTTTGAGTTTATGTTCTTCTGTTCTTTTGCATGTTAATAATCATCGGTTCATGGTAGATAATAGGAAATTTTTTCTTATCTTAAAAATCATTTTTTAGAAAATAAAACATTAGGAAATCTCATGAAACCCACCAGTTCAGGTGTGTGTGTGTGTGTGTGTGTGTGTGTGTGTTGGGAATGTTTATGTATTGTACTGATCCTTGAAATCTAAAAGTCTGGGAACTACTGATCTAGTAGAAAGATCATGGGCTATGGTTTAGCAAAACTGGCTTATATTCTTTCTTTGCTGTAGTTCTGAAATTTCTCATCTCTAGAATGGGCATGTGGATACCTATCTCGTAAGATTGTGAGGATTGACTGAGATAATGTATATATAATGATGTAATGCTAGGCATTAAATAAATGCTGAATAAATTTAGTTTCCTTTCTTCTTTCTTTTTATAGTAATGGTATAGTAGTGGTTGGTGGTAGAGGGAATCTCAGAAAACTTTACTTTGCAAGTTGAGTGTAAACCCAAGAGAAAAAATGAAGTAAGAAAGGGGCCTTGGCAATTCAGTTTTATGAAATTTCTTAGTAAGTGGCCATGACATATATATAAAATTATTTGAAAATATTGTACACAGAGTTAATATAATGTTTGAGCAGTATAACAGAAAAATAAGTTAAATTTAGAAGAAAGTTTTAAGATTTTAAATATTAGTGTTGCAGCAAAGTGAATCAGGAAATAGACATAATACTGTGGTAATGAAACACTGTTTTTGGTTTTTTTTTTTTAATTACTAATCACTTCAACCACATATTAAAAGTAAATTGTCAAATCACATTATTTATACTTATTCTACATATTAACCCAAATTTGTATGTAGTGCCTAAGGCACTTGACCGCTAGCCAGAACGCTGGCGGTTCAAACCCACCAGCCACTCCTCGGAAGGAAGATGGGGCAATCTACTTCTGTAGTGGTACTGCCTTGGAAACCCAAGGAGAGGTCACTATGAGTCGGGTCTGACTTGACGGCACATAACAACAACAACAACAGTTGTTTTAAAATATTTTCACACATTATGCCATTGATGCTTCTTACTTTGTATAGTATGTGCTACGCATGCTAATACCAACTTTTTGCAGATGAGAGAAATTTTTTAAGTGACTAGCATAGTGACTAATTGGTTCCTAAGAACCAGTTCTTATGGTAACTCACATAGTTGCCTTTTGTTTTTGTTCCTGTTTATGGCAGAGACAACTTTATTAGGACATAGTGTATTTTCAGCAGCTTACTTTTCTCTATTGTTTCTGTGAAATATAGTAATCCTTATTCTTATAAATTGAGAGTTTTATAGAAGAGAGAATGATTTCCTCAAGGTCACATTAATGACCTTGTAATTCTGAAGCAGAATATATCTAATCATTAAACTCCCTTGCTTGCCCTGAAATACAGTGACAAGAATTGTTGCTATGGCAGTTGGATAAAATCAGGAAAATGAAATCTTTCTTGGTATAGCCAATTGGAGTAGATGTCCTAGATTTTTGCAGGTTTATTAGCAACATAGTTTTGAATTTAAGTATTTCAGAGAACCTTTATCAAATTGCTTTATAAAATTCTGGAGAGTTCCGTGTAAAGTAATTCAAGTGGTCCAAGCATATGTAAACAACTCACATTTAGTGTGTGTGCATATATGTATATGTACATAGGTATAAACCTGCTCCATACAAGTAATTTATTATTATAAAGCTATATATGCTAAAGGAGCTCTGGTGGCACAGTGCTTAAGGCATTTGCTGTTAACCAGGAGGTTCGTGGTTCAAACCCACCAGCTACTCCGCGGAAGGAGGATGAAGCAGTCTATTTTTGTAAGATTTACTGCCTTGGAAACCCAATGGGTGTAACTATGATTCAGAATCAACTTGATGGCATTGGGTTTGGTTTTTGGTTTTTATATATAATAAATTTACTTATATAAAATTAGTGTCATATATACAGTTTTTGTTTGGAAATGGACTGTAACCTTTAGTAGTAGTAGGTGTCATGCTATAATTAGCTACCAAAAATTGTGATTTAACGCAATAGCTTTTGGTGATGTTTTGCTACAAAAAAGAATGTATGCTTTG
>NW_006922241.1:182528-184384 GCF_000298275.1 Orycteropus afer afer
ATCATAAACAGGGCACCTTATAGAATCTACTTTGGAGAAATAATTTTGGAACAATAATTTTAGATGCAGAGCCATATCTTCAAATAGATAAAATATTCACTATATAGTGAATGAAGAATATAGGAGAAATGGCTACATAGAAGAAATGACTCAGCATCTAAAATATTTTATATATATGTAACAAAAATGGAGTAAATGGGAATGTAGAATCCAGGTAGTGCTAGTAACTTGGCCTATTCATACTCTCCTCAACTCCTAGAAATCCCTCTGCCACTCTTAGGATTCTGTACCACTTCTTGAAGTTTAAATAAGAAAAGCCTTGACTTAAAAAATATGCTAAAAGAAAATAGTATACTTTAGTAATCAATTTTAAAATAATACAGACATTTAATAGGTATGTCAATACTTTTAAGATCAAAAGATAAAATCTATTTATTAGTACTTGCTATCTGGATTTGCGTATTTCTTTTTAAAATATCTTCCTAAAATCTATGGGAAAGATGGTGATTTTTTTCTTTGAAAAGATATTGTAATTAAAAAAAAACCTAAATGTTAGAATAGCTATCAAAAGAATTTTAAAATTAACAAGAGAAAAATATCTATTATTTTGTGAATAGTTCATAGTTTATGGTTAAATTTATTTTATAACTTTACATTCTTGAATTAGTAAGGGTTTTTTTTTTATAATTATAGTATAAAATTATACTATATAATTATGATTTGAAACTGTTTTTTGTTTAGAACCTCCCCTATGTTTTCTAAAAGATTAAATAACTTGTCTATTTTAATTATCAAAACTAAATAATGTGGGAAAAAAATCTCACCCAGTTTCCGTTTTAAGTATACATTATGTGTAAATTTTCTTATAGTATGAGTGAATAAAGGAGCTCTGGTAGTGTAGTGCCGAAGGCATTTGACTGCTAACCAGAAGGCTGGCGGTTCAAACCCACCAGCCACTGCTCGGGAAGAAGATGGGGCAATCTACTTCCGTAGTGATACTGCCTCGGAAACCCAAGGAGGGGTCACTAAGAGTCAATGAGTCGATCCGATTCGACAGCACATAACAACAACAACAACATGAGTGAATAAACATAATTTTATTCACTTTCCCCTCTGAGTTTAGCTACAAAGGGATACCCATACTTTGTGTAACTATTTTCCTTAACGAGTAAAAACAAACCCTTGATTAATGTCTATTTTGAATTACTGGGTAATTTTTCCCTTACCATCAAATAAGTGTGGGTAGGCAGAATTGACTGACACGTAAAAATTGATAATTGTTTGTACAAAGCATTGGATAGATCCATGATGAAATATTCATCAATGTAGAATGAATCCTTCAAATGAGCATGCCTTTATTGTCAAATCTTCATGCCATTACTGCTAATGAAATACTGTTATTAAACTAACATAATACTTGTCTAGATTTTTGACAATTACTATAAAAGCTAATTATGACTTGATACATACATACATACAAATGACCTGAAAAATCTTTATTTCAAGGAAATACTGAAATACTTTATTCACAATAATAGATAAAGTAGTAAAGAGATTTTGAATCTGGGTTTTCACCACTTACTAAGATTCAGTTTCATAATGTTTTGGAAAAAAGTATATATTCTCAAGGAATTATTCTATACAGATCAAATACAGTGTATTATATACAGTCATATAAGCCATCATGTGCTGTTGACAAAGTAGAATGAACTGAGATTACAGTCCTGGAGTTAGAGTCCTGGAATCAGTTCTAAGTTCTTGGAGGTGAGAATAAACTCCCTCTAAAGACTTGGAGAATTTGGCCTTTGTGACAGAAATAATGCTGGAATTCGCATGGTAGAATTTTGCAAGACCAA
>NW_006922241.1:186828-187776 GCF_000298275.1 Orycteropus afer afer
TGTTAATTTATTATTATTTGAAAAGCTTAAGGACTTGAATCTAGATCTTGTAATTCCAAGTGTAGGACTCTGTAAATGGCCAAACATGTCCATTTCCCCAGAGTAATTGTACTCCTATATGGGCCTGTCTATGGGGGAAAGTGTCAGCATGTTTTATTTTGCTTAGTGATACATCTAGAGCATATTGAAAGCTAACTCAAGATTGGAAATTACATCTCTCAGGCCAGCCAGTTTATGTATTATGTATTGAGTAGTATGTAAATGTTAAGGAAACATACCATATTGACTTTCCAGGTGATATTTTTATAGAGAGAAAATTTGATTCAAGTTAGTATCAAAGACTGGATGGAGGTGGGTAGGAAAGTAGAAAAGAACTTTGGGTTATTGCAGGAGAGGAAAGGATTTAATTTATACTGCCTTGGATAGAAAGGGAGGAAGAGAGTAGAGAGGTAAGAGAGGGAGAGTGAGAGAGAATATGTAAAGAAAAATTTTATGCTGATGCTAATTGTATTTTGCAGGAGTATTGATGCTGCCTCTTTTTCCTCCTTTAAATGTGTTGCCCTGAATTATTAAGCATCTTTAGCCTTTTGGTACCTGGAGAAGAGTACGAGTCCCCCAAACTTAGACCATTGCCTCAGGTTATTACTGCTTTATGGTGTCTCCCTTTAGTAAGAAGTAAAGTGATTTTTCTTCAGTCCTACAGAGTTTAAGTCTGATACCTTAGAAAACAGACCTGAGTGCCCATTTAAGGAAAAGATTTACATACTGTATGTTACAAAGACATGCCTTTAGAGTATACTCTTCCGTGATCACAGCCCTGGACTGGGCCGGAAGCCATGGAAAAGAGGAGGATATAAGAGCTGTGGTCCTGAGTTCTGACTGTCTACATATGGAGATTGAAATGAAAACAACTTTATTAATCTTAGCCACTCATCTGAATTAGTAACA
>NW_006922241.1:188581-190130 GCF_000298275.1 Orycteropus afer afer
TCTGACAACAAACTTTGCTTTGGTGGGCTGGATAATACAATTTAATTTATACAGTTAGTATACATATAGTTACATTCAAGGAGCTGGTGGGCATTTTCAACCATCACACCATGAAAAGAAAGACTAATAATTAGCCCACTCTTACTAATTTATTTCATTCTACTCTTTCCCAGTTACTCCAAACACCTTCTATATTGAATTTCTCAAAAATCTCCAAGCATCATCTTCTGCTCCTTTGCATGTTTTGTCCTCCTGCTGTCCTTTACTCACCTTGCTGTCTGGGAAATAGTAACATTTTTTAAAATTTAAGTGCTGCCTCTTCTTTCCGTACTGTCTGAGTCTTCCTCAGTGCTATATGCCTATTTTGAACACATTTCAATTTGTTGATTTATCTCTTGTCTCACCAAACCAAAACCAAACTCACAGCCATTGACTCAGTTCCGACTCATACCATCCCCCATTGGGTTTCTAAGGCTGTAAAGCTTTATTGAAGTACATTGCCCCATCGTCCTTCTATATAGTGACTGTTGGGTTTGAATGGCTGACCTTGTGATTAGCAAGTAAATGCCTTATCCACTATGCCACCAGAGCACCTTTGCTTATCTCACAGTGGTACAGTTTTTTTGTTACTTATCTTTTTCCCTTAGTATTTAATGTTCTACGTAGCACATAGTGGGTACTCAAAAAGTGTATGTTAGATGAAATAAATAAAATTTATTCCTGCTTACTCTGTCCTGTAAGGTCACAATGAGTTGGAATTATATTTTTCAGGTAACATGATCATCTGTAGTTGTTGTTAGGTGCCATCGAGTTGGCTCTGACTCATAGGGACCCTATGTGCAACAAAACAAAACACTAGCTGGTCCTGTGCTAGCCTCATCATCCTTGCTATACTTGAGCCCATCATTGCAGCCACTGTGCCAGTCCATCTCATTGAGGGCCTTCTCCTTTTTAGCTGACCCTTCACTTTACCAAGCATGATATCCTTCTCCAGGGAAAGGTCCCTTCTGACAGCTTGACCAAAGTAGGTGAGATGAAATATGGCCATCTGCCATAGTTTGATAGCTCAGGTTCAGGACAGTAAACAGTACAATTGAGAGTTATGGAAGTTCTGTATGTGTTATGCCTATGAAAGAAATAATAAATTAAAATAATATCTCAAGTCCTATTTCCTTAATGCTTTAATATATATTCCTGTTTAGAACATGTTAGAAATATGGAAAGTGAGGTGAAAATGAACCAACTGCTTAATTGAGAGTCTTGCAAATGAATGATAGAGCTGAAAATAGAAACCACTTTTTTTCAATAAGGAACCTGGTGGTGCAGTGGTTAAGTACTTAGCTGCTAATCAAAACTTTGGCAGTTTGAAGTCACCAGCTGGTTTGAGGGAGAAAGATGTGGCAATCTGCTTTGGAAAGATTACAGCCTTGGAAACACTATGGGCAGTTCTACTCTGTCCTGCATGGTCATTATAGTTGCAATTGACTCACTAGCAATAGGTTCTTTTTGAATTGTCTTCCTTTGCACTTTCCAGTATTACAAAATCAAG
>NW_006922241.1:193648-194598 GCF_000298275.1 Orycteropus afer afer
GGCAATCTACTTCCGTAGTGATACTGCCTCGGAAACCCAAGGAGGGGTCGCTGTGAGTCGGGTCTGACTCGACGGCACGTAACAACAACAACAACAACATTGCTTCTTCAGTTAAGGTATTCATTTACTTTTTTGTTTAGCCCCTTGGCCACTGAAATAGAGTAAATAGGAAAAGCATGTACTTTTGTCCTTCCAAGTTTTTTCTTTTTTGTATTATGCTGCGAATAATGGATTTACTTTTTCATACAAGACTCTAATGGTGCCTCATAATTTTATTAGTATTTGCCTAAATGAGAATACAATTTAATGAAATTTTCTATTAGCAATTCATTCATAAATGTTTCAGAAATCATTAATTTTTATCTTTTCTTGACTTCTAATCTTAAAACTCATTTGAACAACAAATGTAAAAACCTTAAAGGAAAAGAAAAAAAAAATTCCTAGGAAAAAAAGAGAATGAGTTTTGGAGAATAGTTTTTATTAATTCAGCTCTTTGACTTGGAGAATTTTAGGGAGCGGTGATTATGTATACTGTGGGAGTCCTAAGTGCAAACTACTAACCCAGAGCTTGGCAGTTCAAGTTCTACCAGAGGCTTCTCAGAAGAAGGGTATGGCAGTCTACTTTTGATAGATCATAGCCATTGAAAACACTATGGAGCACAATTCTGTTCTGACACATAGGGTCACCCGTGAGTTGGAATTGACTCAATGGCAATGGTTTGTATATATATATATTATAGTATCATATCAGCTACTTACTACATTTTTCTTTTTGTCATATTAGCAAATATTTTTAGTTGTCATTTTGAGAACAAAATGTAGGATGTTAAAGAACTATTCTTGCCTTGTCTCCTTTTTAATCACAAATCTGTTTTCTCAGATATATATTTCTGTTGGATTAAATAAGATCTCTGGATACATAATAGTATGTGGGTCTATAGTTTGTGCAC
>NW_006922241.1:196388-198421 GCF_000298275.1 Orycteropus afer afer
GTTTTTGAAATGGATAAATGGTTGGATGAAGGGTAGTGTTTGTTGAAATGGGGAAGAAAGATGTTGAGTGTGTGTGTGTTTGTAGAGGATAAAGAGATGCTTAGTTGTATTTCGAGAGAGTTTGGGCAAGGAAAAGGGCGGTTGAAGTGCTTAAAATTGTTGCTGCATTAAAGTATGAAGCCACAGAGAAGAAACTAATTATTGCTAACAAACTTAATAGATTTCTCAGATAGTAATAGAATTAGAGGAGCAAAACAGTGTTCTACAGAAAACAAAGATTTTCGAGAATTGAGAGGAAACTGATTTATTTGGGGGGATTTAAAGAAATGTTGACATCTACAAAGATAAAATCACTAGGAAGCCAAGTAAACAAGGTTGAAGATTCTAGCCAAATGGAAAAGAAAGCAGATTGTCCAGGAGATAAGTGAAAATATTAAATTATTTTAAATACATAATCATAAAGAGATTATTGAAGAGGTTCACTAGAGACTATAGAAAATAAATTAATTACCCAAGGCATAAAAAAACCATAAAACGAAACTCACTGCTGTCGAGTCGATTATGATTCATAGCGACCCCCTTTGGGTTTCTGAGGTGATAAATCTTCACAGAAATAGATTGCCCAGTCTTCCTTCTGCGGAGTGGCTGGTGGGTCTGAACCACCAACCATCTGGTTAGCAGTCAAATGCCTTAGGTACTCTGCCACCATACCCTAGACATTGAACATTGACAATTATAGTTAAAATGTGAGATGAATTGTTAGCATTCCTAGGGGAGATTTCAGGGACATGCCTTGAAAGAAAAAGCAGTTTCTAGAAGACCTAAAAAGTAAAAATCTTAGCAGATTCCTTCAGAATATAATTTAAATGCTTGATCTAGTTTTGAAAATTTAGGTTTAGCTAGCTCATCCCTTAGAATTTTATTGACTTCATAGGAACTCATTAAAATGAAAGGCAATCTTATTTTTATTTTTTAATGTAATATTTTCTGCATCTGTAAGGAACTATGGAAAGGACTTTAATATTCCCCATCTTATGGAAGTGAATTATAGACGTACTTGAAATTAATAAGTGTAAAGACTTTCCAAGTAGTGTTCAGTTTAAGCTTGTGACTTACTTTGTGTTTTCAGAAAATACTATTTTTTTGCAAAATCCTCAGATGATTCCATGTATACATGAGAAACACCTGGAGATTATAATAACCTGGTATACATAAGAATCACCTGCAGATCTTGTTAAAATGTAGATTCTGACTTAGTATACCTAGGATGGAAATGCAACTTCTCAATAGAGATTGAACTGGAATGAACTGGTTTGAAACATGGTTCCTTTGTATTCATTTCCTAATTATATATCTAACTTTTCCTTTTTCATTTTTCTTAATTATGTATCTAATCTTTGTGGGGGTTTTTTTTTTTTTTTTCTGAAGCTTTTGATTAAAATCAACTTTACTCTAGCATACTTTGAATTTACTTGGGTTCCTTTTTATCATGATCTTGTTATTCAGTGATTATTCTCTCAAAAACTAGTTTCCATGACCTTCTGTTAGTTAATGGTTGCCATTTTCACCTCTAGCCAACCTTTCTGGGTTAATAATACTTGTTAATTAACACTGACTCCTCAGGTAGAACCTCCTCAATCATATGAATATAGCATTAAGAGTATAATGAGCAACAACTTTAAAGAAGCGGCATCAACTTTTGCTCCAGCAACAGTGTGGAGAATCATTATTTACCAAAAGAAAACAGGTCCAGCAGAGATCTGTTAGAGCGACTGTTATACACTATTACTATAAAACAGTTTTATGGTAATTCTCAAGGGTTGAACTGTTTTTAATATTATGTGTGAGAAAACATTTTATGGGCTTTTAGCCAGAGAATTTCACACATAAACTGTAATAAAGGAACAGTGTAACATTTATGAACTTGAAAGCAATATGATGTGATGGACTTTGGGGCTTTGGAAGCAGATAGGTTGAATTCTGGCCCCTTTCTTTCACTTACCAGCTTCGTAACTGTGGGCAAGTTAATTGCT
>NW_006922241.1:198536-200203 GCF_000298275.1 Orycteropus afer afer
TCATTTCGAACTTCTAAGCAACCCTGTTCACAGCAGAACAAAATGCTCCCTGGTCTTGTGCCAGCCTCAGAATAATTGTTATGTTTGAGCCCATTTTTGCAACCACTGTGTTAATCCATCTCATTGAAGGTCTTCCTCTTTTTCATTGACCTCTGCTTTACCAAACATAATGTCCTTCTCCCTGAGACTGGTTCCTCCTGATAATGTCCAAAGTATCTGAGATGAAGTTTTTCCATCTTCACTTCTAATAAGTATTCTGGCTGTCCTTCTTCCAAGACATATTTGTTTGTTTTTCTGCCAGTCCATGGCATATTCAGTATTCTTCACAGACACCTTAATTCAAAAGCACCAATTATTCTTTGGTCTTCCTTATTCGTTGTCCAGCTTTTGCATGAAAATAAGATGCTGAAAACACCGTAGTTTGGATCAGGTAGATGCACCTTAGTTCTCAAAATGACATCTTTGCTTTTTAACATTTTGAAGTGTTTTTTTTTGTAGCTGATTTGCCCAATGTAAAATGTTGTTTGATTTCTTCGCTGCTGCTTCCATGGGTGTTGATTGTAAATCCAAGTGAAATGAAATCTTTGAAAACTTCAATCTTTTCTCCATTTATTGTGATGCTGCTTATTGGTCCAGTTGTGAGGAATTTGGTTTCATCACTAAGTACCTCAAGTCCTCTTCACTTTCAGCAAGCAAATTTGGTTATATGCATACAGCACGTTGTTAATAAGTGTTCCTCCAATCCTCATGCCATGTTCTTCATATAGTTTAGCTTCTCACATGATTTGCACAGCATACAGATAGAAGAAGTATGTTGAAAAGGTCCAACTCTGATGCACACCTTCCCTGATTTGAAACCACACAGTATCCCCTTGTTTCTTTGGGTGACTGCCTCTTGGTGTGTGTACAGGTTCTGCATGAGCACAATTAAATGTTCTGGAATTCCCATATTTCCAGTGTTATCCATAATTTGTTGTGATCTACACAGTCCTTTGTATAGTCAAAGAAGCACAGGTAAACATATTTCTGGTATTCTCTGTGTTCAACTAACACCCATCTGACATCAGCAGTTACATATCTTGTTCCATGTCCCATTCTGAATTCGTCTTGAATTTCTGGCTATTCCCTGCTGATGTGCTTTTTTTTAAAACATTTTTTTTTTTTTTGCAGTGTTCCCTCCCCTGCCTCCTGTCCTTGGTAGCCAACAAAGAAAATTTCCTTCCATATATAAGCTCTTCCTTGACTTTTTTTTCTTTTTTTTTTTTTAAAGTGTCCTAAGGATGTCATAAAAAAACCAGCCCACAAAGTGGGTACTTTTTTTTAATGCATTTTATTGAAATACAATTTATGTACAGTGAAATACACACAACTAAAGTGACATGGGTCAATTTTTTTTTCCTAGTGTTCTCTCCCCTCCTCTCCCACCCTTGATAACGAACAAAGAAAGTTCCCTTTCACATATAAACCTGTCCTTGATTTTTTACAATAATGAACTAGTACTGTATTTGTCCATCTGTGATTGACTTCTTTAACTCAGCATAATGTCCTCCAAGTTCATCCGTGTTATGTGGTGTTTTTCAGATACTGCAGTATTGTTTGATGTTGTATAGTATTCCACTGTGTGTATGTACCACAGTTTGGGTATCCATTCTTCTGTTGATGGACAC
>NW_006922241.1:220332-220857 GCF_000298275.1 Orycteropus afer afer
CAACAACAACAAAAGTTCTTTCCTAACTAATTTTCCTAGAACCTACCAGTAAGAACTCTGAACCTGGATAAATCTCTTTGACTTCAGTTTGCCATCAAGTGTTACTGGAAAAAATAACACAACTAGGATGATGGTTGTTGTTGTTTTTGTTAGTTGCCATAGAGCCAGCTCTGACTCTGGCATCCCCTCGTACAGCAGAACAAAACATTGTGTGGTCCTGTGTCATCTTCATAATAATTGATATGTGTTGAGTTCATCATTGTGGCCATTAGATGATTTTGTCTCACTGAGGGTTTCCCTTGCCTTTGCTGGCCATCCACTTTACCAAACGCATTGTTCTTCTCTGATAATCTCTCCTTCCTGAAGATTCATCCAAAGCAAGCAAGTTTCCGTTTAACCCAGTATTCTGTGATCCATAGTGTTTTCAGTGGCATTGCCCATCTGTCAGTTTGTCATACTATGGTAACTTCAATGTTGCTATGATACTGAAAGCTATGCTACCGCAGGATCACCCATGGTGGACAG
>NW_006922241.1:221267-286080 GCF_000298275.1 Orycteropus afer afer
ATGCCTTAGGCACTATGCCACCAGAGCTCCTCTTACCTTCAAAACAGATAGTATATGAAAGTAAGAAATGTATGTGTTGTCTCAGCTATAACCTTCTCTCTCACCTTCTCACAGCCAAACTTTTAAAACTAATTGCTAATTTTTATGTTCTGTAGCCCACTCTAATACATCTTTGGCTTCCATAAGTGAGTCCAAACTGCTTTTGTAACTTTGACTTGTTTAATCCCTTACTTTAAAAACTTTGACAGCTGTACAGCAAGACACGTAGACCAGTGGAATGGAATTGAAAACCCAGAAATAGATCTATTGATCTATGGTCAGCTGATCTTTAACAAAGGGCTGAAATCCATTAAATAGGGAAGAGATTGTCTCTTTAACAGAAGGTGCTCACAAAACTGGATAAACATTTGCAAAAAAATGAAACAAGGTCTGTACCACACACCATACGTAAAAACTAACTGCAGATGGATCAAAGACTTAGATGTGAAACCTAAAACTATAGAGGTCCTTAAGGGAAAAATAGGGGCAAATTTAGGGCCTCTCATGTATGGCATAGACTCTCAAGCATAACTCAAATACACAGACAGCAAAAGATAAACTAGATGAATGAGACCTTCTAAAAATTAAATAATTTTTATGTGCTTCAAAAGACTTCTCCAAAAGAGTCAAAAGAGAACTTACAGATTGGAAAAAAAATAATTGGCAGTGACATATCTGACAAGGGATTTATCTCTGAAATTTATAGAAAAGTCCAATACCTCAACAACGAAAAGACAAGCAATCCAATTAAAAAAATGGGTAGAAGACATGAATAGACACTTCTCCAAAGAGGGTATTCAGGTAGCCAACAAATACATGAAGAAATGTTCACAGTCATTACATTAGAGAGATGCAGATCAAAACAACAATGAGATACCATCTTGCCCCAGCACTAATGGCACAGTTCAACAAGACACAAAATAACAAATGCTGGTGAGGATGTAGAGAGATTGGGACTCTCCCACACTGCTGGTGGGACTGTCAAATGATACAACCACTGTGGAAAACAGTATGGCAGTTCCTTAAAAACTTGGAAGTAGAAATTCCCTTTGATACGGCAATCCCATTACTAGGTATATATCTGAAAGAAGTGAGATCCAGGGCAATAACAGATATATGCACACCCATGTTCATTGTTGCACTATTTTCAGTAGCAAAAAGATGGAAACAACCTATGTATCCATCAACAGAAGAATGTATAAGCAAACTATGGTACTTACACATATGGAATATTATACAACACTAAAGAATAGTGTAGAACCTGTGAAATGCTGCATAACGTGGGTGAACTTGGAGGACATGGTAAGTGAGATACGTCAATCACAGAAAGACAAATATTGTATTAGTTCATTGTAAAAAGTCAAGGAAGAGTTTATATATGGAAGGAAAATTTCTTTGTTGATTCGGGGGGGTGGGGAGGGGACACTGCAATAAATAAGAAATGATGAACTAAAAAAAATAAAAAACTTTGACAGCTTTTACATTAAGGACTTTCATGCCCTTAATCCTATATTCCTGCCATTCTGATCCTCCTTTCTGTACTGTGGGCATACATTCTTCATGTTTTATCAAATACAGTTCATTTTTGTATGTAGTTTTTGTTGTTAGGTGCCATTGAGTTGGCACTGACTTATAGCAACATAGTGCGCAACAAAACAAAACACTGCCTGGTCCTTGGCTAGCCTTACAATCCTTGCTCTGCTTGAGCCCATCATTGCAGGCACTGTATCAGTCCATCTGTTTGAGGGTCTTCCCCTTTTCTGCCGACCATTTACTTTACCAAGCATGATATTCTTCTCCAGGAAATGGAATCTTCTGACAACATGACCTAAGTGAGATGGAGTCTGGCCAGTCTTGTTCCCAAGGAGCATTCTAGCTGCCCTTCTTCTAGTACAGATTTGTTTGTTCTTCTGACAGTCCTTGGTATTTTCACTATTCTTAGCCAACACCACAATTCAAGGGCATCAGCTTTTCTTTGGAATTTTCTTATTCATTGTCCAGCTTTCACGTGCGTTTGAGGGGGCTGAAAATACCATGACTTGAGTTAGGTATACCTTAGTCTTCGAAGAGACATCTTTACTCTTCAGCACTTTATGGAGTTCTTTTGCAGTACATTTCCTTAATATGACATCTGATTTCTTGACTGCTGCTTCCATGGTTGTTGATTGTGGCTCCAAGTAAAATGAAATCCCTGATACTGCCAATCTTTTCTCCATTTATTATGATGTTGCTTACTGGCCCAGTTGTGAGGATTTTTTGTTTTCTTTATGTTGAGCTGTAATCTGTACTGAAGACTGTAGCCTTTGATCTTCATCAGTAAGTACGTCAAGTCATCTTCACTTTCAGTAAGCAAGGTCATGTCACCTGTATATCTCAGGTTGTTAGAGAGTCTTCCTCCAGTCCTGATGCCATATTCTTCTTCATATCCAGCTTCTTGGATTATTTGCTCAGTGTATACATTGAATAAGTATGGTGAAAGGATACAACCCTGACACACTCCTTTTCCTTATTTTAAACCATGGATGATCCCCTTGTTCTGTTCGAATAACAGCCTCTTCTTGTATATACATGTTCCTTATGAGCACAATTAAGTGTTTTGGAATTCCCATTCTTACCACTGTCACCGATAATGTGTTTTGATCCATACAGTGAATGCCTTTGCCTAGTCAATAAAACACAGGTAAATATCTTTCTGGTATTCTTTGCTTTCAGCCACAATCCATCTGACATCAGCAATGAAATCCCTTGTTCCACGTCCTCTTCTGAATGCAGCTTGCATTTCTGGAAGTTCACTGTCAATATACTGCTGCAACCATTTTTAAATTATGTTCAGCAAATTTTACTTGTATGTGATATTAATGATATTGTTTGATAATCTCCACATTCTGTTGGATCACCTTTCTTTGGAATAGTTACAGATACGTATTTCTTTTCAGTCAGTTGGCCAGGCACCTCTCTTCCAAATTTCTTGGCGTAGACAAGTAAGAGCCTTCATTGCTGCATCCGTTTGTTGAAACATCTCAGTGGGTATTCCATCAATTCCTTGAGCCTTCTTTTTCACCAGTTCCTTCAGTGCTGCCTCTTGAAATAGTTTAATGTCAACCAATTCTTTCTGGTACAGTGACTGTGTATTCCTTTCATCTTTTGATGCTTCCTGCATCGTTCAATGACTTGCCCATAGAATCATTCAGTGGTATAGCTCGAGGCTTCAATTTTTTCTTCAGTTCTTGAAGCTTGAGAAATGCCAAGTGTGTTCTTTACCTTTTGTTTTCTAACTCCAGATCTTTACACATTTCATTAATACTTAACTTTGTCTTCTCAAGCCACCCTTTGAAATCTGTCATCAATGCCATATTTTCCAACTACCTATGATTCTTCTTTGTTTCTAGCTTTTGCCTTCTGATCACCAGTAATAACCAATACATCTTGATTGCATGTTTTGTCAATTTCAGACCATAGAAGTTGGTAAAAGTCTTCAGTTTTTTATCTTTGGCTTTAGTGATTGATGTATAAATTTGAATAATAGTAGTGTTAATTGGTCTTCTGTATATACTTCTCTGAAATGTCACAAGTTCTATTCTTTCCTGGATCTGGAAAACTCTTTCTTTCCCAACTCAAAGCCATCTCTTATGGGTGTTTTTCCCTGGCCTAACTGAGTGTTACTTTATGGTTCCTCATCATGGCACTCATCACACTTGTAATAATTTGTTTCATATTTCTTCCTATGCCCTTTAATGTTAGTTTCTTAAGAATAGTAATCCCATCGGTCATAGGGTTTGATACTTGTGAGGCACTAAGTAAGTATTTGTTGAAGGAAAGTAGATTGAATAAATGAAGGAATAGTAGATTGAATAAATGAAGAACAGTTTTACCTTTCCCTAGCTCGGTAGATCAGTTGTATCTTTGACGTTATCAGAGCTTTTCTCCTTGGCAGTGTAAGTTGCAAATAGATGTAAAAGTATGAGTTTCCCCATATTAGCCAATAGTATATAAAAGCTGCACAGCATGTAAAGTTTCTTATTGTCCAGCCTTTTGCTTTTAAGAAAACTGGCTGGCTGTCACTGCTGTCAAGTTGGATCCAACTCATAGCGACCTCTCCTTGGGTTTCTGAGGTAGCACTACGGAAGTAGATTGCCCAACCTTCCTTCCGAGGAGTGGCTGATGGGTTTGAACCGCCAGCCTCTGGTTAACAGTCTAATGCCTTAGGCACTATGCCACCAGAGCTCCCAAAGTAATAATTTCAAACTTTTTTTTATTGGAAAGTTGAGTATGTTGTTTCTTATAGCATCTTGAACACAAATCACATATTTGATGAGGACCATTCTATGTATATCCTTAAGCTGAAAAATTATATTTATCACATAAATAATTTGTTCGTTTCTTTTTTTTTTAAAGAACACTATAAAAACAGTTTAAGAGTACATATATCCAAAGAAACCTCATAAATCCTGTTTTCTTAAATATATGAAACCCTTAGATACTTCTCAGGGCCTAATGCTTCAATAAATAAAATGTAACAAAACTTTTACAATTAGAAACTATTTGAAAGGTTAAAGTATATCTATAAATACAGGATAGAGTAGTGATATATGAAAGACTGGATGACAGTGACAGTGTTTTATAGAATTCTCGTCTATAGCCAAAACAATGTGTGTATTTAAATACAATTCAGTGTTACAGATATGTATAGAGATAGCAACCACATTTCATAGATTTTTAAATAGTGTTAGAGTTGAATACCAAAGTAACCTTTATATGATTTCCATTGCTACTTTATTGTTGTAAAAAAAAAAAAAAATTCCCAATGACCTATCTGTATACGGATATGACAAAGAAGAATGACAAAGTTTTGGCTACCACTGTAAAGTAGATTAAATGATTTCTTAATCATTTCATGTATGAACATTTACATGTAAATATATTCTTAGCATTCACACACACAACAGAAATGTGGAAATAAATAGTTTGTATTTAACTGAGTTCGGAAAGCATATTGTAGTAATTAAATTCTGCCTTTTTTTTTTTTTTTTAAACAAAGCATTTTCATAAATGTAATTGCTGGATTCCAAGTACTTGTACTTTAATTAAAACAAAAACAGCTTGTTGTAAGCAAAAATTTTCCTCTTAAATATTTCCTTTGTATACCATACTTTTTTTTTTTTTAATTATAGTTCTGTATCTTGGATAGAATTCTAATAGAGTAATAAAGGTCTTTATCCCGCAGTTGCAGAAGCAGTTTTATAATATAGAAGCCAAGTAACAACTTGTTCCTTCTATATATATAGAAAGAGAGAGAGAGATCCATAGCCTGGACAGGAATCTTTAGGGGTAAGTTAACACATCATTCTGTCAACTTGGAACAGAAAGTTGGCTCGGTTAACTTCCAACAGCTGTGATGGGAACTAACCAGATGAATATTGTACTTACTTTGCAGTAAGTGATTGACTTTTTTTAATCCAATTACCACTTATAATGGAGAGGGAAGTAACTTGTCCATGCCCTGCCATCATCCCCTGTAGACTCAAATTTTGATTCCCTCCAAGGTTCATTGTTACTGCCTTGTTAAGCTCACTTGACTTCAAGTCAAGTATGTTCAATGGGAAGAATAAATTTGGGGGATGGATTTTATTTTTAAAGAATTCTTTCTGCTAGAATTAGAGTCAAAGGGTTGATTTAGAGAAATCAGTTTTCACCTGTATTTTACCACTAAGTGTATGATTTTGGAAGTATCTTTCATGTGTCTGTTTCCAATGAACATGATGTTATCAATCAATAGTATCACTGTTCACCACTTAATTACTTAAACTTTGCTTTTATGAGAGTTAATAAGTTGCATTTATTGTGGGCTCATGATTCGTGAAGATTTATTCTAAATGCTGTAGGTCCTATCCCACTGTGGAAGTCAAAGTGGAGCAGATTTCTGTCTCTTCTCTTGTGGCAACTAGAGTTTGGGCACATGACCTAGTCTCAACCAGTTGGAAACTTCTGCATGAAACTTTCTATCTGGAAAAATGGATGTAAAAAACTGGGGCGAGTTTGAAATTCGTTCCTATAATGGCTGCTCCAGTGGCTGCATTAGTGCCAGCAGTAGTGGTAGTACCAGCATTCTTGGCAGGTTCTTCCTAACTAGACTTTTCCTAAGCATGGTTTTGGTTGCTTTTCTCACATAACAACAACAACAACAAGCCTTTTTTAGTCCCAATTTGTCTCCCAAGTCTGTATTCAGCTTTATAGATTTTGTGTATTACCCAAATCCTGTTTTGCTTAAGGTGACCAGAATTGGCGTCTGCTGTTAGTAGTTACTTTTGGGAAAAATTGGCCTTAAACAATTTCTGGCTATTTGGAAATATATCCTTTCTTTTTGATAGCCATAGATGTCAAAACCCTGAATTTTCATTAATGTTATCAAATGAATTTGAGAGAGAAAAAATATAAACTTTAGCGGTATCAGAAGGAAACAATAAAAATGTAAAAAAAATACTATTGATAAGAAATTGGTCCTATTTAGAACAAAATAAAAACCTTAAAGCATTTTTTTGTGGATATTCTATATTGTTTGTTAATGTTGTCTTTGTTATGAAAAGATGTTATTTGTATTGGACATGTATTCCCAGTTGTGTGAAAAACAATGGTTTTCCTTTGAAGAATTCATGCCTTCCTTACTCTTAGTGTGAGGCCATAGGCACCAACTCAGAGATGGTTATGTGACCTATACCTGTGCTATCAGCACATTATATCTCCTTGGATACAGTGATTGGTTCAAATTGGATGAGTATATATCAGTAGACTTTTGACTGAAAGATGGCTGCATTAGCTTTAAGCATTGTAATCTCACAGAACACATGGATATTGAGTTGGAGGCTAACACATTAGAAAGTGAAATGGAGAGGTTAAGAGGAGGAAACTGAAGCCTGATGATATATTTTGAGATCTGAATCCACTATGCCTGAAGCTGTCCCTACTGCTACACTTTGAGTCGTTTTTTCTTAGGCCAGTTTGGCTACAACCACAATTCAAAAATTTTTTTTTCTTCAGTATAAGTGCTAAATCTTCTTGAGGTAGCCTCATAATATATCACTATTACATTGTTAGGATTACTTTTTATTTTGATCTTTGTTTTTTTATTTTAATTTTTGTTCCTGAAATACTAAAGAAGAAAAGCAACTAATACTTTAGGTAAAGTGCTACTCTAGAAAAAGATGAAAATGAAAATACAAACCTTAAGGTCTGTAAAATTTTGAGATAGCTACATTTTTACTCTCCAAATGATTAAAGCTATAGAATACAAGTTGGGAAAGAAAAAATTGAAAAGAGTATATAAATCATATAAAATTGTGCATTTTTAAAAGCCAGATTAGGCAAACAAATGTACAGACATTAACTGGATTATATTTAATTTAT
This sequence comes from Orycteropus afer afer, assembly GCF_000298275.1. Lineage (NCBI taxonomy): Eukaryota > Metazoa > Chordata > Mammalia > Tubulidentata > Orycteropodidae > Orycteropus > Orycteropus afer. Next base: position 228,708 of record NW_006922241.1, read on the forward strand.
AGTAAGTAATTTCTACATTTTACATGCTGTTAATTAGTTTTTATTAATCATCTGAAGTTTTATATTGTAACATTGTGATTTTCTCTCAATATTATAACTAGAAATAGGAGCTTATGGATGAGAATCATGCTAATTCCAGATTTTTTGTACATAAGTATTTTAATTAGGAGCTCTGGTAGCATAGTGCCTAAGGCACTTGACTGCTCACCAGGAGGCTGGCGGTTCAAACCCACCAGCCACTCCTCGGAAGGAAGGTTGGGCAATCCTACTTCCGTAGTGATAACTGCCTCGGTAACCCAAGGAGGGGTCGCTATGAGTCGGGGTCGACTCGACAGCAAATAACAACAACAACAAGTATTTTAATTAGGAAAATATGTTTATCTATTCTGTCTTCAGCTGCCCCAGTCTTTTTCTCTATCCCTGTATTTACTTTTCACTAATCATCCCTGATCTGAAATTGAGATTGACTTTCTTCATTTTCCCTCTTGTTTGTATCACATCCCTTTAAAATGGATAAAATCAATTATCTATTATGAAATTATAAAAACAATTCCTAGGGAAGATGTCTTTAAGAGCAAACTTTCAAAAACCTGTGTTAGTCAGGACTCTTTTGGGTGATGGTGTCAGAATCTTAACACAAATCAATCAAAATAGGAAATACATTGGCTCAATTAGGAGACCAAGAGGTGACTTCCTAGACTCAGTCATGGTGGGAGCCACGGGTTCAACCGTTACTAATCACCACAGTCTGTCTTTCCATATTTTGGTTTTGCTTTTTTTCCCTGTTGATTTTATTCTCCATGGAATGCATATATCCAGATTTATATCATCTTTGTAGTTCCAGATTTCAAAGAAACTGTTGATTTCCCCAGTGAGATTATCACTTTCCAGAAAAACCATCATTGGTCCTGCTTGGTGCATGTGACCACCAGAGAGTGTGGAGAAAAAAAGTCACATGGTTGATGACTCTATTATAATCGCATTGAGTGTAGTAGAAATAGTTCTAAAAAGAAAAGTTGCCAGCCAAGCAAGTATAGATACACTCTTCAGTAGGGCTGATCTTCCTATTGCGAGCTGTTCTTTTTACTTCTGTTTTCACTACCTAATATAAAAACCCATTGCTTTCAAGTTGATTCTGACTCATAGTGACCCTGTATGTTTGAGAGTAAGCTGTGCTCCATAGGGTTTTTAATGGCTGTGATCTTTTGGAAGTAGATCACAGTAGATCTCATCCATAGGAGGCCTTTTTTCCTAGGTGCCTCTGAGTGAATTTGAACCACCAACCTTTTATTTAGTACCTGAGTGCTTAACCATTTGGGCCACCTAGAGAAACTACCTAACCTGTTGCTGTGGAGTTGATTGCTACTCATAGTGACCCTACAGGACAAAGTAGAATTACCCCATAGGGTTTCCAAGGCTGTAAATCTTTGCAGAAGCAAGCTGCCTCATCTTTCTCCTGTGAAGATATGAACTGCTGATTTTCTGATTAGCAACCGAGTGCTTTACCACCATGCCACCAGGGTTGCTTCTTTTTTAAAAAATGAAAATACTTCTGGCAGGATTGAGTCATTCACATCTAGTGTACATTAGATCAGAATGATTTCTTTTAATCTGTGTCTAGGGTCATTGAATGTTTAGGAATTTTTGGCTGAGGAAAGGTTGAGAGATATTTTGAAGCTTGACAGTATAGTAAAGTACTAAACAGCATGGACTTTGAAAGGCACATGCATTGTGTTTGAATTCTAACACTCTACCACTTTACAGCTGTGTGACATTGGGCAAGTCACTTAATTTTTCAAAGCCTGAATTTTTTTAACCTATAAATTGACTTGTTTTCATTATCTAGTGCTTCTATAGCAGAAACACTACAAATGGATGGCTTTAGCAAATAGAAATTTATTTACTCATGGTTTAGGAGGCTAGAAGTCCATATTCAGGGCACCGGCTGCAAGGGGAGGCTTTCTCTCTCTGTCAGCTCTGGGGGAAGGTCCTTGTCTTTTCATCTTGTTTCCTGGTTCCTTGGAGATCTCCATGAGCTTGGCCTTAATCTACCTCCATCTCTACTTGCTCACTTACTTGTTTAATCTGTTTTCTATTTCAAAAGGGATTGACTCAAAACACATCATACACTAACCCTGCCTCATTAACATAACAAAGAAAATCAGTCCCAAATAGGATTATAACCAGGGATATATGGATTAGGATTTACAGCACATATTTTGGGGGAGCATAATGCAATCCATTATAATGATAATAATAGTATCTGTTTCATACAGTTGTTATGAAAATTAAATGGGAATAAAATCTGTAAAGCATTTTGCACAATACCTAGCACACAGTGGGTGCTCAATAAGTGAATGTTGTTGTTGTTGTTGTTATTTGCCATCGAGTCGGCCCTGACTTATAGCGACCCCTCCTTGGGTTTCCGAAGTGGTATCACTATGGAAGTAGGATTGCCCAACCTTCCTTCTGAGAAATGGCTGGTTCAAACCCGCCAGCCTTCTGGTGAGCAGTCAAGTGCCTTAGGCACTATGCTACCAGAGTATTAATTCAATGGAAGAAATAAACAGAAAAGTCAAAACAATGAAGGACAAAGCCTATTATTCCTGATGTTTTCTGAGTGATATATAGTTAATTCCAGTGTGCTTAAAAAAAAAAAAAAAAAGTTTTTGCAGTGTCTGTCCTCCATTAACTGACAACCTCCGCCATATTGAAGTTGGCTTGTCAGTCTCAAAAAATTTGTGAAAAATGGAATTTCCTTGAATACCAAAAGAGTTGGGGACACAGAGTAGAAATCTAAAGAGATTATCAAGAACTGACTTGTAATTTCTGTCATGAGTGTAAAATAAAATGATAAGAGCTATTTTTATTCATAAGCCAATCTGGAGGCTGAAAGAAAAGCAGCCTTTGAATATAGAGAACCCTGCTTTTCTGAAGAGTCTACCTGTATGTGACCAAGCTTCAATGTTATCACGGAGTCACAGAAACTTTCTGATTGGTTTACTTACCTCTTGGGGAGACAAAAGAAAATAAAAAAAAATTTAAAACTGAAAATGGGGAAATGTGTGTTAGAAGAGATAGCATAGGGAAACTGTAGCTTCAGCTCAACCTGACCATGTCACAGAGTCCATCACTCTCAGTCAGTAAGTGAATAGTTGATATTATTACTCCTGCTGCTAATAACAATAATAGTAAATGCTGTCCCTTTACCACCCTCATTCCCAGATGGCCCCCGGATGCCTATGATAAATAGTTCTAAACAGTTCTTTAGTACAACTACATTAAGGTTCATACCAAATTTTACAAACTAGAAATCTGTCATTCATAACATTGGTTCTATGGGAAAATGGGTTCCAAGTTTTCTTTAACTTCAAATATATTTTTGTAATATAACTTATCCTTCAATGGGATTTGATTCCTTTGCTATGTTTTTTTATGATGTCTGCTTGTCTCTTTATGAGGATCAAGCAGTCAAATAAGTAAGGGTCTGAATCCATTCAAATACTGTTTAACAAAATGCTAGAATTAAAGTTTATTCTAGCGGAATAAAGTATATTCATAGTTGTTGTCAATGAAAATAAGTTCATAAATGAGTAATCTTAAATACACAGAACTATAATAATGATGACTCTACTATGGAAAAAAATGTAATAGTTAAATGAGTTAACACTCCTATTCCTATTTGGTTAATGTAGCTGATTATCACATGATATTAAAGGGTCAGGATTATGGAGTTGATACTGTGCTGGCTTACCTTTAGGAAAGAAATTTACTATTATGGCTGGAAATAGTATGTGCTTATGTTAAAATATCTATGATGCCATTAGTTACAGAAATACCACATACATGTTTATGAATGTATGATATCTGCTTATCCTTTCCCATATCAACTCTAAGTATCCTCTCTGGCACCAGCTGCAAATGTGATTCTTCTTCAGGCCCTAATCACCAGGAGCTAGGTCAGATCTTACAAGTTAAAGGGCACAGTCTGACTGCCAAGTCTGCCCAAGACTTCAGCCTTCAGACAAAGCAGCGAGTTCAGGATTCTCCCAAACCCCCTCACTTCTGAGCAGTTGGTACAGATTGGGGGTTCCACTGCCTTCTCAGGACATCAGTGGTTAAGTTCTCCCTACCCTTGCAGATTTGATAATTCACTACAAAGTGTACTACATGATTGCAGTTTTATTATAGCAAAAAGAAGGCAAATGAAGAGACACATAGGGTGAAGTCTAGGAGCGTCCCAAGTGCAGAGCTTTCATGTCTCAAGATACATGATCCTCCCATGCATAGATACCTATCACCAGTCAGGAAGCTCACCTGAGGGTCAGTGTCCAGAATTTTTGTTGAGGTTTCATGATAAGCATGATTGATTGAATCATTTTCCAAGTGTTCAACTCAATCTCCAATCCCTCTCTTGTCCCCAGAGTCAGGCTGATAACACTGATAACTGTCAGTAATCTTTCAGGCATAGCCAGCCCCCACTCAACAGAGTCACTTTATTAGAATCAGTTCCCAGGCAGATGTAGTCTTCAGCCCCTCCATGAATAGCAAAGACTTCAATTACCATAGGATGGCTTGTCACAGTCTAAAAGGCTGATTGGAGATATGGCTAATATAATTTGTTCTGATGATGGTTCAGGCATTTGGCTACTAACCAAAAGGTCAGTGGTTCAAACCCACCAGCTGCTTTGAGGGAAGTCTGCTTCCATAAAGATTTATAGCTTTGGAAATCCTTTTAAGCAGTTCTACTCTGACCTGTAGCGTCGCTATGAGTCAGAATCAACTCAATGGCAATAGGTCATTCTCCCCGACCCCTGCAATAATGAATGTGACCTTTGTGCTATGGGAAAAAGACCTCATTTCAAATAAATTCTGTAGTGTTCCTTTTATTAATCCTTAAACAGGACAAAAATAAAACAATCATCCGGATGAGGGAAACCATCAGCATGAAGCTGAAGGAGTATGTTGACTCATAGCCAGGGCTTTCATATATACACAACAGAGAACAAAAGAAATTACCACAGAATCATGAATGGTGGCAGTTCAATCCATCAGTGTCATAGAGAGGACTACGGAAGTAGGTAAGGGACCATTATTGGGTTATATACATCAAATAGTTTACAGGATTGTTTCTGTGGCTTTGACAACCTGGCTATGTGTTGGTGGGTGGTTGTTGGGATATGACTACTCATGACCATGCAGCCTTATGTCGTAGTTACCTGGACCCCAACTTTTAACTCAAATTAAATAATGTGGCTATTTTTGGTAAACCATTAAGGATATGCCCAGGCAAGTTAAATCCCTACTTCTTTGTGTGAACATCATAATAGTTAATCTCCTTTCAATCATTCTCTTCCTGAGGGCAAACTGCCCTTCCCTGGACTTGCCCTGGCTTTGTCTAAGCATAGCTGCATTTCTGGTTTAATGGTCAGAAAGAATTCAAATTGTGTCTGAACTTAAGTCAAGACTCAAAATGGAGTTAGGGCTCCTACTATAGACTGCAGCCTTCCACAAACCAAGTGTTTTATAATTTAATCTCTAATGCATCTTTCTTGGAAGGAAGTTTGGACAATCTACTTCCATAGTGATACTGCCTTGGAAACCCAAGGAGGGGTCGCTGAGTTGGGTCTGGCTTGAAGGCACATAACATCAAGAACAACAGTGCATCTTTATATATGGCATAGTGGATAAGGCATTTGGCTGCTAACCAGAAGGCCAGAGGTTCAAACCCACCAGCTGCTCTGAGGAAGGAAGATGCGACAATCTACTTCTGTAAAGATTTACAGCCTCGGAAACCTAATGGCATTCATAGTCACTATGAATGGGAATGGACTCAATGGCAGTGAGTTTATTTTTTTTTTTTTTAGTTAGCATAGTACTCATTTTCAAATTTATGAAGAAAACAAGAAACTAAAAAAAGAACCTAAAAAATAATGGATATTGTTTTAGTGTGACAAATCATTTACTAAATAAAGCTTAGGAGCATTGCTATACCTATATTCCTGCCTTTCAATATGTGCTTACTTAAAAATAATATTTTGATAATGAGTGTTTTTCCCTTATTAAATTTCTCTTAGGTAAATTGTCAGTAATTTATATCAGAAGTATATGATTAAGAAAGAATACTTGTCAAATAAATATTCTTTTTAATATTTTCTGCAGTATACACTTTTGACATTTTTTAATGTGGGCTTGTCTTTCTGATAATGGATCTCTGGTGGTGTAATGGTTCAGGCATTTGGCTACTAACCAAAACGTCAGTGGTTCAAACCCACCAGCTGCTCTGAGGGAAATCTGCTTCTATGCATAAAGATTTACAGCTTTGGAAATCCTTAAATAGTCTAATTTGTAATCATAGAATCTTCAGTTTTGGAAGAGACTGGAAGGTCACTTAATTCATCCCTTACTCATTCAATGATAGCGTGTTTGCAGATATAATATAATCTTAAAACATAAGGCAACTTTTTTTACTTTTCAAAATGTTCATTGTATTTTATGTGTTCAAAATAATAAAAATTCAATATGATTTGAGCAGTTATTTTATGTGCATGTAGGCAGACCATTTTGATTCCAGAAGAAGCAAATGGCTAGAAGAGGAGGAAGAAATTTCGAAGGTCAACTGTTGCTTAATCTTAACATGACTGATTTAACTCTGCCCCTCAGCCATTTACTGAGTTCATCTCTGACCCTCCATCCAGCCCTTTTTTTGAAATTGAAATTGAGCTAGCAGGCTTCCAATAGGAAAGAAAAGACTTACAACTTTGTGGAAAGAAAAGCTGCTGGCAGAATCCATCAGTCCTGGTCAAGAACTTCTGTACAGTGAATATTCGGTTTGGTGGGTAAGAAAACCCCCAAATCAAAGCAAGATACCTGCTATCAATTTCTTTTTATAAAACCAAAAAACCAAATCCACTGCCATCGAATAATTCTGACTCATAGCGGCCCTCATTGGTTTCCAAAGCTGTAAATCTTTCTGGAAGTAGATTGCCTTATCTTCCTCCCTCAGAGCAGCTGGTGGGTTTGAACCACTGTCAGGTTAGTGTCCAAATGCCTTACCCACTATACACCCAGAGCTCCTTTTGACACATGTATAGCTTTTTGTAAATCTGTATATGTTTTGGCAATAAGAATTACATGTAGATTTGAGAACAGTTTGTTAGTTTTATAGGAATAGAAAATTTGTGGAAAGAGTTGGCTACCTTTTTGACCTTTCTGAAAGTGCAAAGAAGTGTAAATTACTTTTTGAGTAGAATCCAGTCCAGGTACCCTTTGAGTAGAAGCATAAAGAGATTACATCACTTGCCTAGGTTATATATTAAGTCAGTAGCAGAGCTAGAATTGAGTACTAGACCCTGATTCATAAAATGTCGATGCTTTCCTTGTAGCTGTTACCTGGAAGGCTTGACAACCAAACATGGAAGTGTACTCTCATGTGGTTTTTCTGGTTTCTTTCTCTCTTTCCCCCTCACCTTCTCTTACTCCCTCCTTTTTCCCCTTTCCTTTCTTCTTCTATCCTCCTCCTTCCCTCTTTCTCTCTGTCTCTCTTTCTTTCTCTCTCTCACATACACATACACACACACAGTCTTGATTATATTTGCTATTTTTTTCCTGCCGCATACATACACACCAAAACATAGTTTTGATTTTTTTTTTTTTTTGTTTTGTTTTTATGTCATTTTACAGCCTTAAGTTAACCTTGGAAATTCAGTTGCTGCCCTTAAGGAAAACAAGTGACTGTGGCTCTGATACTAGTTGCAGCAGGAGAGACAGCAGGCAACCTACGAGGAGCAATTCAGTTTTCAAGTACATTTTGGTGTGCACCTTTTGGTGTATTAGAGATGCATGCTTTTAGTGTATGTTTAGCTTTGAAAGCCAATCTCTTAGCTTTGACTGGTATTATAAAGAAATCCTAATACTCTATTGACACTAGTTGGTTCCTGTGGAAATCATTTTAAGGCTACAAACTTGACACTGTGATTACATTGCATCATTAAATGGAAGAGAATAAAGTTGCTATTGGGTTTTAAGTCTGTGAAACAAAGCCATGTAATGTTTTTGATTTACCCAAAGTTACACAGCCTATAAATGGCAGAGGTGGGACTGTTGATGTGTGCCATTGAATCAATTCCTACTTATAATGACCGTGTGGGACAGAAAAGTACTGCCCTATAAGAGTTCCAGTCCGGGGTTATTTGGAGCAGCGGCTTTAAAGAGCATCTGGTAAGTGGAGCCGGGTGCCTATGGATGTTTGGAGCAGTGGCTTTAAAAGAGGGCCCAGAAGCAGAGCTGGGCACCCGGGGTTGTTTGGAGCGTCAGCTTTAAAGGGAGGCCTGGAAGGGGAGCCAGGCTCTCAGGGGTGTTTGGAGCAGCAGCTTTAAAGGGTGGCCCAGAAAGGGAGCCGAGTGCAAGGTTTGGAGTGGCTTTAAGGGAGGCCAGAAGGTGACCAAAGTGGTTTGGAACAATTAAGGGAGATGAGCTTGTCGGTCAGTTTGTCCTCCAGTGGTGGCTGATCTGTTGCTGTGAGGCTGGAAGCTATGCCACTTGTGTTGGAAATACCAGCAGAATTACCCAGGGTGGGTGGGCAGATTTCAGCAGAGCCTCCAGACTAGGACAGACTCAGAAGAAGGAAGAGGCCATCCACTTCTCAAACAATTGGCCAATGAAAACCTTATCAATAGCAATGAAGCATTGTCTGGTATATTACTGGAAAACTTTACGAATAGCCCTGAAACATTGTTTGATATAGTGCTGGAAGATGAGCTCTTCAAGTTGGAAGGCACTCACAATATGACTGGGGAAGAGCTGCCCACTCAGAGTAGAGCTAACCTTAATGACGTGGATAGAGTAAAGCTTTCAGGACCTGCATTTGCTGATGTAGCACATCTCAAGGTGAGAAGAAATAGCTGCAAACATCTACCAATAATCGGAACATGGAATGTACAAAGTATGAATCGAGGAAGATTGGAAGTTGCCAAAAATGAAATGGAACACATAAATGCATTAGTGAGCTGAAATGGACTGGATTTGGCCATTTTGAATCAGACAGCCATATAATCTACTATGACAAACTGAAGAGGAGTGGTGTGACATTCATCATCACAAAGAATGTTTCAAGATCTATACTGAAGTACAGTGCTGTCAGTGATAGGATAATGTCCATGCACCTGCAAGGAAGACCAGTTAATACTACTATTATTCAAATTTATGCACCAACCGCCAAAGCCAAAGATGAGGAAATTGAAGATTTTTACCAACTTCTGCAGTGTGAAATTGACCAAATATGCAATCTAGATCTGTTAATTATCACTGGTGACTGGAATGCAAAAGTTGGAAACAAAGAAGAATCATTGGTGGCTGGCAAATATGACCTTGGTGATAGAAATAATGCTGGAGATCACATGATAGAATTTTGCAAGACCAGTGACTTATTTGTTGCAAATACCTTTTTCAATGACAAAAATGGAGGCTATACATGAGGACTTCCCCAGATGGAGTACCCAGAAATCAGATCAACTACATTTGTGGCAGGAGGCAGTGGAAAAGCTCAATATCTTCAGCCCAAACAAGGCTGGGAGCTGATTGTGAAACAGACAGACCATCAACTGCTCATATGCAAGTTCAATTTTAAGTTGAAGACAATTACAGCAAGTCCACAAGAGCCAAAATACAACCTTGATTATATTCCTCCTGAATTTGGAGACTGTCTGAAGAACAGACTTGATGCATTGAACCCAATGATGAAAAACAGAGGAATTGTGGGATGCCATCAAGAACATCATACATGAAGAAAGCAGTAGGTCATTAAAAAGACAGAAAAGGAAGAAAAGACCAAAATGGATGTCACAAGAGACTCTGAAACTTAGCCTTGAAAAGAGAGTAGCAAAAACAAATGGAAGAAATGAGAAGATAAAATAGCTGAACTGAAGATTTCAAAGAGCAGCTCGAGAAGACAAAGCCACTTATTGTAAAGAAATGTGCAAAGACTTAGAGTTAGAACAACAAAAGGGAAGAACACGCTTGGCATTTCTCAAGCTAAAAGAACTGAGGAAAAATTTAAGGCTCGAGTTGCAATATTGAAAGATTCTATGCACAAAATATTGAGTGATGCAGGAAACACCAAAAGAAGATGGAAGGAATACACAGAGTCACTGTACCAAAAAGAATTGGTTGATGTTTGTCCATTTCAGGAGGTGGCATATGATCAAGAACCAATGGTATTGAAGGAAGAAGTTGAGGCTGGCAAAAAAAACAAGGCTCCAGGAATTGGCAGAATACCTATTGAGATGTTTCAGCAAATGAATGCCACACTGGAGGCACCCACTTGGCTATGCCAAGAGATTTGGAAGACAGCTACCTGGCCAACTTACTGGAAGAGATCCATATTTGTATCCATTTCAAAGAAAGGTGATCCCACAGAATGTGGAAATTATCGAACAATATCATTAATATAACTTGCAAGTGAAGGTAATTAAAAAACGACTGCAGCAGCATATTGACATAGAACTTCCAGAAATACAAGCTGGATTCAGAAGAGGACGTGGAATGAGAATTATCTTTGCTGATGTTAGATGGATCTTGCCTGAAAGCAAAGAATACCAGAAAGATGTTTACTTGTGTTTTATTGACTATGCAAATGCTTTCGATTGTGTGGATCATAACAAATTATGAGTAACATCGAGAAGAATAGGAATTCCAAAACACTTAATTGTACTCATGAGGAACCTATATGTAGACCAGGAAGCTGTCATTTGAATAGAACAAGGGGATACTGCATGATTTAAAGTCAAGAATGAGTGTGTCAGGGTTGTATCCTTTCACCATACCTACTCAATTTGTATGCTGAGCAAATAATCCGAGAAGGTGGATTATAGGAAGAAGAATATGGCATCAGGATTGGAGGAAGAATCAGTAATAACTTGCGATACACAGATTACGCAAGTTTGCTTGCTGATGGTGAATATGACTTGGAGCACTTACTGATGAAGATTAAAGGCTGCAGTCTGCACAGTGAATTAGCCCTCAATATAAAGAAAATGAAAATCCTCACAAATGGACCAATAACCAGCATCATCATAAATGGAGAAAAGATTGATGTTGTCAAGGACTTGGTTCTACAACCAATATTACTTGGTTCTACAACCAACACCAGTGGAAGCAACAGTCAAGACATCAAATGATGTATTCCGTCAGGCAAATCTGGTGGAAAAGATCTCTTTAAAGTGTTGAAGAGCAAAGATGTGTCCTTGAAGACTAAGGTACGCCTATGCCATGGTATTTTCATTCACCTCATATGCATGTGAGAGCTGGACAGTGAATAAAGAAGACTGAAGAAGAGTTGATGCTTTTGAGTGTGGTGTTGGTGAGGAGTGCTTAGAGCACCATGGACTGCATCTATCCTGGAAGAAGTGCAGCCAGAATGGTCCCTGGAAGTGAGAATGGCCAAACTTCATCTCACTGCTTTGGTTGTGTAGTCAGAAGGAACCATTCCCTGGAGAAGGATATTGTGCTTGGTAAAGTGGAGCGTCAACAAAGAAGGAGAAGGTCTTCCACAAGATGGATTGACACAGTGGCTGCAGTGATGGGCCCAGGTATAGCAAGGATTGTGAGGCTGGCACAGGACCGAGTAGTGTTTTGTTCTGTGGTACATCAGGTCGCTATGAGTCGGCAACGACTTGACGGCGCATAACAACAACAACATAAGGTTTCTAAGCTGTAACTCTTTACAGAAGCAAACTGCCACATCTTTCTCCCATGGAACTGCTGGTAGGTTCCACCCACTGACCTTTTGCATAGCAGCTAATCATTTTAACCACTGCACCACTAGGGCTCCTGTGAGGTGGAATTTGAACCTAAATATTTGGATTCTCTTTCCATAGTGTTAAATTCCACTTTCCTCAAAAAGAGTATGAATTGTTCATATAGGAAAATATTACAATGAAATATATTCTTTGCTACCCCTTCTTTTTTGTACTTTCATTATTTTTCCTTTTAGATTTTGTTCCTGATTGTATTGAATATTTAGAAGAAGACCTGCCATTTCTGAGGAGGAAATGTCTAGTTACTTAATCCTCTTTTTCTATATTACAGGCAGATGAGGAACTAGAGCACAAATCTATCTTTTGTTGAGAGTATTTCTCTTCCTCATTCATTTAAATTTACAGGATATATTAAAAATCGATTGTAATGTACAAACCAAAAAACATGCAATGAAATTAGTTACATGCTTAATACGAATTCAGCATCACAGTTAAATTGTAAAGTCATTCTACTCTATTGTAATGTTAGTATTTGATCTTCTAATCTATGTCTACATGTAAACCTTTTATTTGCTATGGAGGTCATGGTGTAGGACATTAAAGAAGACCTTCAGCTAGAACTCGATTTTCTTGATATGCTTTCAGGTTCCCATAGCAATTTTAGACAACACATGCTGTTTTACTGGAATAGTAACTAGAGGATATAGTCTGATCACTCTCTGCCTCCCATGGTAAACCTTCTGTTTGTTTTGTGAATTTATAGTTAAATGTGCATGATAAAACTTGCCATCTCTATTAGGTGCTGCTAAATCAGATAGTAATAAAATAGCTGCCAAGCTTCAGCAACTATTCTTTTTATTCCATTAAGCACAGATCTCCTAGATAGTTCTAGACATCTGATTTGTCCAAAGCCTTCTTACTTTGAAAGCACTAAAATCTATAACATAAATTTTCATAACAAATGAAAGAAAGGAAGAGGCCCCCTCATAAGTGAAAACATTGCTTAAACAAATGAAAAGAAATTTTTCATGGATGTATATTTTCACTTTTCTGACTATTGTATGACTTTCCTGTTGTTGTTGTTGTTGTTGTTGTTTGCTGTCAAGTCGGCTTGAACCGCCTAAGGCACTTGACTGCTCACCAGAAGGCTGGCGGTTCAAACCCACCAGCCACTCCTCAGAAGGAAGGTTGGGCAATCCTACTTCCGTAGTGATACCTGCCTCGGAAACCCAAGGAGGGGTCGCTAGGAGTCGGGGCCGACTCTATGGCAAATAACAACAACAACATGACTTTCCTAGCAATATGAAATAATTTCCTGCAGTCCTTCTCCATTTACTTTTTGAAGCAGAAAAGTACATTAAATCTTAGTTAGCCACACTATCTATAGTAGCATCTGGTGTTACTGAATTTTTGCTGGCATTTAAGAGCAATGCAATCATCTTTTCTTACCTGGAGCAAAGAGATTTCAACATTCCATTTCATTAGATAATTTTTTTAGTCTTCCTTTCAGATACATGGTTTGTTAAAAATGGTATCACATATGTATGTGTATATGTACATATATGTGTACATGTGTGCATATATATATGTACATGTGCATACATATATTCATATATGTGTATACATATATGCACATATGTGTATTGTGCATTTGTATGTTTATCTGTATGTCCCTTTCTAAATATTATTCTATTTCATACCTTGGAAAAACATAAAATACCTCCTGTTGAGAAACTAAGTTGCTTTACCAGTTTCTTTTACCTTCACCTCATAGAAAACTGAGGATTTTTCATTAGGTTTAGATATCTTTTAGCATGCCTTTATTTTTACATCATTTTCTTGATATTCTCAGCTATATATTTGTCTCCTGTTATTGTCAGTGTTTCTTATTTCACTAAAACGTTTTGAATTCCACCTTTCCTGATTATTTTCCGTCCACTGCTGGTTTACATATATCACTTACATGATAGTGTCTGAAAGTAAAGCAGTTTAGAAAAAAAGCTGAATAAAATTTCATTTTTAATTCTGAATATGATTTTCTGAAATTATTAGCTCATTGTAAAATTATCCTCAAGAATTCGATCATTCAGAATATTGGCTATCAAGTGTTTCATTTTGGTTTATGTGGGTGTATAATTTTGTATTCTACCTAATTTATGCAGGAGAGTTCTGCAAGTTTATTCATCTTTTTTTTGGCCAACTGAACTGCGTAAATTCCCTATCCTTTTGTTCCACTGAACAGCCTTATAGTTGAAATAGCACTGTCTGCTTTCCTTATGAGTAGGTGAACCCATGTGCACATTTATCATTGATTGTGCACTGGCAAACAGTTTGCTCACTTATATGCAAAGGAGGGAGAATGTTCTTGGGATATTCTCTTGAAAAAAGGAGTGGTAAAATAAAAATAAAATTCTTATTTATGGAAAATAAGCTGTCAGATGTGAATCTGTTTGGTAGATTTTTGAATTAGAGATCTATCCCAACCAAGGTAGAGCATTCAATCTAACTTTTCTTGAAAAACAGGAGTACCCCCCGGTGTTGGAATGACAGGCAAGAGGGAGGAATCAGCTCTTCTCCTCCCTGCTAAAATATTACAGATTTTCTTCTATTTTTCAATGGTTTTTGTTTGTTTGTTTTTAGGAATTAAAGCTAGGGGGCTTGAGAGAGAATTGGAAGTACTTTTTCAAATGTTTTTGCTATTCAACTCAATCACTTGAATAGAAAGATTTATTCATTAATAATTGTAATTATTACATTATGCTATTGTATATTATTTGCAATTGAAAATACTTGGCTTTCTTACTAACATATTTTTGAAATAAGCATGTATGCACTTAGGTTTTAGAAATTATAAATGCCTAATAACTGTATTTTGAAGTGATATTAATTGCATTATGTTTTTGTTGCTAATAGTTTAGATAAATATCTGCAAAAACGGCACGGAGGCTACATGTTCTGACCTCCTAGAACCCCACAAGTGGAAGACAGGATTACCAGCAGTAACCCAAGGCCTATTCCTACAAGGCCAGACATGCTGCCTCCCTCCAGCCCTTTCTCCAACCATTCCTCCCAAAGCACCACCACCTCTCTCCTGGGTTCGATAATTCACTGCAGTGGCCACACAGAACTCACAGATTATGGAGTTTATTAGGGAAGCACCAGGCTACAATTCAAGCTCAGGAAAAACGCTCAGTCTCTCTCCCAGCCCACCGTCCCTCAGCCAGCAGTCTCTCACAGTCTCTTTCTCAGCAGTGCTGGTCCCTAGGTGTCTCACTCAGCAATGCATGTCTCTTGGGCCTCTATCCCAGCAGCACGTGTCTCTTTCCGGGGTGCGTGTCTCTTTCAGCAGCATGTCTTCCTCAACCAGCAGTCCAAGGGAGTTCTGCCTCCAAGAGGCCTCCTTTTGAGCCTGGCAGGGTGGTCAAACTAGCCGATCATAGCATCAGAATTCTAAGCACGTGAGAGAGAGTGGGCACCTCCCAGAACATTGTTTTGTGCCACGCCCAACAGAAATACTCCAGGTGGACAACTTCAGCAATCAGGAGCTCCTCATTTGCTCATAGCAAATCCCACCTTGGAGTTTACAAAGACTTACGGGTAGAAAAGCCACACTAAATAATTTACTACACTGCAATATCCAAGTTGTAACCTTTAAAATGAATAATCCTCTGTATTAAAGAAGGACATCTGTAGAGTTAGAGATCTCGTAACTTCCTGGATTCCTCTTGCTGGTCCTCCAAGAAGCTGCATAAAAATAATGTACATGTTGTATCTTACTGCTAAAATTTTCTCAATTTATTTCAGGATATTGCATATCAAAAAAATGGGAGAAGTGATCAGTATTTTTCTGTATCATGTTCCCCACCCTTAACCTGGCTTTTCATTCTTTCCTGTGGCCATTATTTAATGAGGGTCTATCATGGGCAAGACACTGTTTAAAGTTCTGGAAATAAGAGACTTTAACAGTCGGCCATTATATAATTACGGTTTAAAGAAGATAGCTGATAAGATCATAGGCTCCTAAGTGACATTGCCTGGATTTTTCTCGTAATCTCACTATTTACTCGTGAACTTGGACAAGTAACTTCATCTCTTCTGTCAGTTTCCTCCTTGCAAAAATGAATTTAATAACTCTACAATAAGTGACTAAAAGCAAAGAATACCAGAAAGATGTTTACCTGTGTTTTATTGACTATGCAAAGGCATTTGACTGTGTGGATCATAATATGTTGCAAAGAGTGGGAATTCCTGAACACATGATAGTGCTCATGGAGAACCTATGCATAGACCAAGAAGCAGTTGTTCAAACAGAACATGAAGTTACTGCATGGTTTAAAGTTAGGAAACGTGTGTCAGGGTTGTAACCTTTCACCACACTTATACAGTCTGTATGCTGAGTAAATAATCTATGAGCTGGACTATATGCGGAAGAACACAGCATCAGGATTGGAGGAAGATTCATTAACAACCTGCAGTATGCAGATGATACAACTTAGCACTGAAAGTGAAGATGACTTGAAGCACTTACTGATGAAGATCAGACTACAGCCTTCAAGTATGGATTATACCTCAACATAAAGAAAGCAAAAATCCTCACAACTGGACCCATAGGCAACATCACAATAAATGGAGAAAAGATTGAAGTTGTCAGGGATTTCATTTTACTTGGCTACATCATTAACACCAGTGGAAACAGCAGCCAAGAAATCAGACATCATATTGCACTGGACAAATGTGCTGCAAAAGACCTTTTTAAAGGTTAAGAAGCAAAGATGTCACTTTGAAAACTAAGATGTGCCTAACCCAAGCCATGGTATTTTCAGCCTCCTCATAGACATGTGAAAGCTGGACATTGAATAAGGAAGACTGAAGAAGAATTGATGCCTTTGAATTGTGTTGGCAAAGAATACTGAAAATACCATGGACTGCCAGAAAAACGAACAAATCTGTCTTGGAATTAGTGCAGCCAGAACGTTCCTAAGAAGTGAGAATGACCAGACTTCATCTCACCTATGTTGCTCATGTTGTTAGAAGTAACCAGTCCTTAGAAGGGTGTCATACTTGGTAAAGTGGAGGGTCGGTGGAAAAGGAGAGCTCATCAACAATATGGATTGACATAGTGGCTGCAACGATGGGCTCAAGTATAGCAAGGATTGTGAAGATGGTACAAGACTGGGCAGTGTTTCATTCTGTTGTACACAGGGTTGCTATGAGTCAAAGCTGAGTTGATGGCACCTAACAACAACAACAATTTGATTATAACCATTTTATTTCAGTTTTAGAGGCTTTTCCCAGTTCTACTACTCTAGAATATATTCTAGTCACCTTTTCTTTCTTTCTTCTGGGCCCCTTATAGCCTCTGGTAGCATAGTGCCTAAGGCACTTGACTGCTAACCAGAAGGATGGCAGTTTGAACCTCCCAGCCACTCCTCAGAAGGAAGGTTGGGCAATCTACTTCTGTTGTCATACCACCTTGGAAACCCAAGGAGGGGTCTCTATGAGTTGGGCCCTACTTAACGGCACATAACAACAATAGCATGCGAAATACCGTCACTTTTGAAAGCGTCCCCATTTAATGTTTCATGGCTAAACATTCCTGTGAGTGCAACTCCCATGATTCCTCATTAAACTTTGTACAATAATGGACAGTTTTCTTTCCTCATACAAGTTGTTAATGTGGGTTATTTAGTTAGTTGAGGTGTGACTATTTGCTACTTTTTCAGTTATTATTTGTCTGTTGCAAGAGCAGAACTATAGCTGTCGGCCTTAGTCTATGCATTACCTTGTGTGATAGGTGTTTAATAATTGAAATATGTAAAAATAATTTAAATTCTCAGTAGAGCTAAGCTTATAAGCTTTTTCTCATGAGGTTTTTTCTTTCTCTTATAGTTGAAAACAAACTGGGCTGTCTGAACTGTTTTCCATTATCTGGAGCTGTAGATACAGAGACATACCGTGTCCCATTGAATTCTTTGTAAAATGAGAGAACAATGCCTAGCACCTATTAGGTGTTCAGTAAAATGTCTATAGGAAAGAATACTGTGGAGATACAGGGACTTAGTGTTGGCTGTTTTTCACCCATGCCAAGCATAGTACCTTAACACATTTTTTTTCTGAACACATTTCTTAAAACCAAAAAATGAATGAATACAAAAATTAGTAAGGCTTTGCTACAGTCCATTTTAGAAAACTGTTCGTCCATGTCTACTGAAGCTGAATATACAACATACAGCATATGATCCAGAAATTCCACTTCTAAGAAAAGATATCAACAATAATGTTCATAGCAGTGCTGTTCATAATCGCTACATTATAGAAACTACCCAAGTACCTATCAGTGGTAGAGTGGATATAAATTGTGGAATGGTCGTACAGTGAAATACATGAATGAACTATAGTTAAATTGAACAACATTAATCAGTCACATAAACGTTTAGTGAAGGAAGCTAGAGGCAAAGAATACATATTGTGTGGTTTTATTTATATGAAGTTCAAATCTATGTTATTAGAAGTCAGGATAGTGCTTACTCTTGAAGGATTAGCACTAGAAAGGGACATAAAGAGGGACTTTCAGGGTGTTATTAATGTTTGTATCTTGAATAGGTGTGTTCCTATTTTTTGGGAAAATATGTTTGGGAAAGTTCATCATATTCTACTGTTAAAATATGTACATTTTTATACAAAATCATATCTATGTTTATGTATGTATTATATGTCAATGCAATATTTACTTAAAAATATGACAACACTGTAATCCCTGCCTTAAAAGAATTGAACTTAATTAAGGAGCAACAAACTTACATCAGGTCAAGTAAAGTAAGTGATGTACAAAATGCTTTGGGGGAACAAGGATTGGGATTATGAATTCCATCAAGATGTATATGGGAAGACAAAATTACAACTAGTTTTAATACCTTTCATTTACCCTTTGTCATAGCACCAAATATTTTTATAGCGTAAAACTTTGAAGGTCTTTCTTTTTAATTAATAGAATCCCAAAAGCCAAATAATTTCAAGATGAAGAGGGCAAGCACTTTTTAACAGCTAATAATTGTCATAGCTGATGGTGAAACTGGAATATTGCTTTAGAGAAAGAAATTATATTTCCAGACATAAAAACTCAATATTCAACTGTTTTGAAATATAGAAAGGTAAAAATGACCATTACAACTATACACATTATTATAATGTAATGGCAGCACTAAGTTATAAATAGTATTTTTTGTCAGTAATAAATTTTATTGATGAACCTATAGAATATCAGGTAACAAATATCAGTGAGACAGCATTTGCCACCCATCATCTTGACAAAAATGTGAATTTCTGATATTACCAAATATTTATGTAAGGTCATGAGAACTCCTTTATACATTTGTCATGGCAAAGTAAAGTGGTACAGTCACTTTGAAGAACGATTACTTAATACCTGGTAATTTTTAAAATGTGCATACCCTGGGGCCCTCCATTTGATGTTTCCAGGTGTTAACACCAGAGAATGATGTATGGTACAGAATGATCATTACATTTGTAATAGTGGAAAAGTGAAATAGTGTGACACCCTATCCAAACTGGATAAACAGATTTGTTTATGCAGTATGACATCATACAGTGGTCAAAATGGAAGAATTAGATTTTCATGTTATTGACACAGATAAATCTCAAAAACAGCACTGACTTAAAGAAAAAGAAAAAGCATGTGGACACTTTGATAACAATTTTTGTAAAATTTTTAAACAGTTGCAGTGAATTGCATTTTGTGGGGTATTGTAAATCCTAGTCTCTATGCCTGTTTAACATGGAATGTATCTTGAGTCCCACCTTACTGGAGGGTGTTATTCAGGTTACCACCCTCAGTTCCCTTGATATATGTGAATGTTCAGGGCAGGTTGATTGCTTTCTTGCTCTGGTCCTGCATTTGGTTTGTTATCATCTCGCCCCTGGAGTTGAGACAGCAGCTGGTCATCTGACTGCCCATTTGGGTTCACCAGTCCCTGCAACCATGCAAGTGAGAGGAATCCTCTAGACCTACTGCGGTGTAGTAAATTACATGGTATGGCTTTTCTAGCCATAGTATTTGTAACTCCCACTTTGCTGTGAGCAACTGAACAGCTGATTGTTAAAGTTATCCACCTGGTGCAGCACAATGTCATCTTCTGGGAAGTTTGCTCTCTCTCAGGTGTGTAGAATTTTAATGTTGGGATTCGTTAGTTTTTTTTTACTCTGCCAGGCTTAAAATGAGCCTTCTAAAGGCAGAGAGAGTCTCTCTGACTGCCAGCTGAGAGAGATGTACTGCTGAGAGAGAGATGTGAGAGAAATGCGCTGCTGAGAGGGATATGTGAGAAAGATGCAATGCTGAGAGAGAGAAGCCAGCTTCCGAGAGAGACTTGGCTGACTGCTGATGCAGCAGCCGACTGAGCCTGAGCACATTCCTAAATTTGTATTGTAGCCTGTTATTTCCCTAATAAACCCCATAATCTGTGAGTTCTATGTGGCCACTGCAGCGAATTATTGAACCTAACACAGAGATGGTGGGTGCCACAGGAGGAACAGTTGGTAACAAGGTTGGTAGGAGGGTTGGAGGGTGGTGGCATGTCTGGCCTCATAAGAACAGGCCTTGGGCTGCTAATGGTGACTCTGTCTTCCTTTTGTGTAGTTAGAGGAGGTCAGAAGATGCCTCCTCCTTGTCCATTTAGCACCTACCCATGGACTCAGGACATGCCAGCCTCCCAGTCTCCACTACCACGTCTGCTATTTCCTTGGCAGTTTGTGAGTTCAGTGAGATATTAACAGCGAAATACAGAACCCTAAGACAGGAGGAAGAGTACTGAGAAGAGAAGGAGGAGTTGATGTTAAGAGATGATGGGGTGGTACAGCCGTTTGGAAAAATTGGACATTTTGAGTATCTTTAATCTCCCTTTCATAAGGACCAGCCTTGTGCTGCTCCTTCAAAAATTATTCAAACAATGGAACAAGTATACTGTTCTATGTACTAAAAGTAGAAAATCATATTGGGGGCACCTTTGAGGATCAAGGAAGTGGAAATGTGGGTAGATAGGGCTTTAACTGCATTCATTTTATATATATAGAGAGAGAGAGACATGAACCAAGGTGAAATTTTGATATTTGATAAATGTGTTCTGTCATTTTTTGTTCTTTTCTATAATCTGAAACATTTCATAGTTAAATAATTTTAAAAAGATCACCTGGCAGTGAGAAGGAGAATACTTTATTGGTTTAACATTTTTAATTAATCCTTCGTTTCATAGATACCTGATGAAACAATAACAAAAGGATAGTCTGGTCTATTCAAACAGAAACTATATTTAGAAAAAAAACAGCATATCACACTAATTTTCTAAACATGATAAAGAGGCAAGTTATTAGAATATGTTGACCTAAGTAAATAATAATGCTACCTTTCTAAAGTATATATATATATATATATATTTTAACAGAGAAACATAGTAAAAATGGGAACACTGAGATCTTTTATAAATGCACCATGGAGTCTCATAATCTACTTCTGTGACTTTGAATAGAGGTCAAACATTTTTAATACATTGAAATTCTATACATTCCATACATTTTTGCAAGAATCATTGTCCCAGCATTTAAAAATAGCAATTTTCAGTGCAATGTTAAGTAGTGGGAAAATAATGTTTATCTTTGTTAATTTCACTGTTCTGTAAAAGTTAACTTAAATCAGGAAGGAAAATATTTTGTAGTGAAACTATTGATTTAGTTTTTAGTACCTAGTCAATTATATCAGATGTTTTATATTATCAAAGGCTAATTTTACATTGTGTGGAATAAATAAATAAAACAAATTTTTATAGTGTTCCATTAAGTTTATTAATATACACTATACCGTCTTACTTTGGGGCTTCTCTTTTTCACATGGCTGAAGCTGTGGTCTAATTAATTATTCTAGCCTTTTAAACAATTTTGTTGAATTGTATTAAGCCCTTGTTTTCTCCATAAACATATTCTGTCATCCTAGTCAAAACTTATTTATTAGACTATCTTGTCCAAATGCTTTATTTGTAGAATTTTCTTATCACAATCATTAATTGTAAGTTGTTGTTGTTGTTGTTGTTATTTGCCGTCGAGTCGGCCCCGACTCATAGCGACCCCTCCTTGGGTTTCCAAGGCAGTATCACTACGGAAGTAGGATTGCCCAACCTTCCTTCCAAGGAGTGGCTGGTGGGTTTGAACCGCCAGCCTTCTGGTTAGCAGTCAAGTGCTTTAGCCACTATGCTACCAGAGGACCTTATTTGTCCTCTTACATGGAATGTGAAAAAAAGAAGTGAGCAAATATTTTTATTTTACTTTGTCTAACTCGACGGCACATAACAACAACAACAACAAAAAAATTATTTCTGTTCCTCAAGAAAAGGTGATAATGTTGCATGGGTACAAGAACAAAATCATGGAGAGAGATTTAATGTTTGAAGTCATTGTTTATATTTAGTGCTTTTTTAGCTTCCTTTTAATGTTCTGTGTATTTTGTTAAGAATTTGAATTTGTCTAAATAAACACAAGATGGTAATAAAATTATGTTAAATACTCATAAAATCAAAAATTGTAATTATTTATTGCTCAGATTCTTAGCAGCAGCTCTTTGTCAGTTTTTCTTATCACTATAATTTTAGCAGCTCTTTTCTTTTCTCTTCCCCTTACCTATTTCTGTTTTTACAACCTCCTCATTTCAGAGGTTAGGAAAAGCATAAAAAAATCAACCTACTGCCATTGAATCAATACCGACTCATAGCAGCCCTAGTGGACTCAGTAAAACTGCCCCACAGGATTTGTAAGGCTGTGAATCTTTGCAGAAGCAAACTGCTTCATCTTTGTCCTGCAGAGCACCTGGTGGGTTTGAAATGCTGACCTTTTGCTTGGCACTGGAGTACTTTAATTACTGTGGCATCAGAGCACCTCATGTATAGTTGCTGTTTATGTTGCTGAAAGATCATCTTTGCAGTGAATAAGTCTTTGGTTCTTACAGAATTATGTCATGCAAACTCTGGTGTTGTTTGTATCACCAAGGTCATATTTTCCAGCTCTAGATCCTTGTTTCCAACTTTCACATTCCAGTCACTAGTAATTATCAATACATATTGATTACATGTTTGATGAACTTTAGACTACAGAAGTTTCTAGCTAGAAATATTCAATTTCATCATGTTTCATTTTAGTGGTTGGTATGTAAATTTGAATAATAGTCATATTAATTGGTCTTCCTTGTATATACCTTGTGTGGATATTATTCTATGGACATTATCGTATCACTGACAACATTATACTTCAGGATAGATCACGAAATGTTCTTTTTGATGATGAATGTGGCATTATTCCTCTTCAGTTTGTCATTCCCATCATAGTAGACCATATGATTGTCTGATTCACAGTTGCCTCTATCGGTCCATTGCAGTTCATTAATAACTAGGAACTAGGATATTGATCTTTATGCATTCCACTTCTTTTTGACAACTTCCAATTTTCCTAGATTCCTAATTCATTACATTCCACCTTCTGCTGTTTACAGCTGTCTTCTGATTTTGAGTCATGGCATATCAACAAATGAAGGTCCTGAAAGCTTTACTCCATTGAAGTTATTAAGATCAGTTCTACTTCGAAGAGGCAGCTCTTCCCAAGTCATATTTTAAATCCCTTCTAACCTAAAGGGCTCATCTGCTAGCACTATATCAGAAAAGTATTCTGCTGCTATTAATAAGGTTTGTACCTGCCAGTTTTTTCAGAAATACATGGTCAGGTCCTCCTTTCAGTTTTCTTCTAGTCTGGAAGCTTTGTTGAAATCTGTAAACTATGGATGGGTGACCCTGTTGATAATTGAAATACCTCTGCCATAGCTTCCAGTATCACAGCAGCAGGCAAGCCACCAAAGTAGGAACAACTGACAGATGAGTGGTGGAAGAGCAGAATTAGAAGATATAATTGAAATCTGACCTTAATTCATGTTTTTGAACTATACAAGAAGTAGTGTATTTAAAAAATATAGCACCCATTGTCATGAAATTTACTACCTACATTAATGGGCAAGTGGAGAGTGTATAGATTTCTATAGAATTACTTCTCTGACTTAGAAATTAAATTTTTAAGAACAAAAGTTTTTTTTTTTTTTTTTTATCTTGCTTTAGGTGCAGATTTACAGAGCAGAATTTGTTTTACATTCAACATTTTGTGTCCATTTGGTTTTACTCCCAAGTTACCATCCCCAATCCTAACCCACTTTCCTCTCCCTTCCCAGTCATCCCTCCCCTCCCCCCACCGCGTGCCCTTCATGGTTAATGCTCTCCTGTGTGTCCTGCATTTCCTCATTGTGAATGTTACTCTTCTGGTGCCCCATGGTTGATTGCTCCAAGGGCTGTGTCTCCATAGAGTATGTGAGTGCGTCAGCCAGGGTTGAGTGGTCTGCATGTATATCTTATTTACTATTGGGCTGAGAGCCAGCCCCTGGGAGTGAGTTTCATTCTAGGCCCGAAATGTATCCCAGGGCCATAGTATTCGGGGTTCCACCGGACTCCATCCAACCAGTAATTCTAGTCATTATTGGAGAACAAAATTTTCTATTCCCTCACCAGAGAAAGGAAATTTACTGGTATGTTAATTAATAAATATACTGGATTTAACAGCCATTCATTGGGTGTTTACTTAACTAACACCACCAGTGATTGAGTCTTCTCTGACTTTTGGGGACCCATGTATGCTGGAGGAGATCTGTGCTCTGGAGGATTTTCATTGGCTGGTTTTCAGAAGTCGGGCACTAGTCTTTTCTTCCTAGGTTCCTCTAGGTGGACTTGAACCTTTAACCTCAGTTAGCAACTGAGCATATTAACTATTTGCATCACCCAGAGACTGCCCTATTGAAAAGACACTTTAAATTAACATTGTACATATTACCTCATTTGATCTTCACAACTGTATGAGGTAAATAATAATATTGCCATTTTGATGAAGAAACTGAAGCACACAAAAGTTAAATCGTTTATTCAAGATGTTCTGGGTGACCTTCTAAACCAAGTGCTCAATATTTATTGAATTGCATTGAAATCTGGGATTCTGATTCTTTACTGTTTTTATCATTGTCATTTCCTCATTGATCTTTGGTTAAATTATAGCCTCAGGACTTCTAGACCTTACCAGAACCAAACCAAACTCACTGCTGTCGAGTCAGATCCTACTCATAGTGACCCCTCCTTGGGTTTCTGGGGCAATATCGCCACAGAAGTAGATTGCCCAGTCTTCCTTCCGAGGAGTGGCTGGTGGGTTTGTACCGCCAGCCTTCTAGTTAGCAATCAAATGCCTTAGGCACATATAAAATATGGACGCATGCCCAGTGAAATACATTCCACTCTATTTCCTGCAGTGATTCTTTTTTAAAAATAAATAATAAATTAAATGAAGTATTTTTAAAACCAGAACAGTGTGGAGCAAGCTTTTATTATAACATTTAGGGGGAAAAAATATCTCCTGTACAAATACTGTGTAGAAGCAAAATGAAGTAGTTTTCTATACCTCCACTCCTACCCATTAAACACTAATTAGTGGGCTGCAGATTGGTTGAAATATTGGAGATCTTTCCTGCGTAGCTTTTATGCTAGTAGAAGGGGATCCCCAGTTTTCTTAATAGTTTATTTTGATATCACTAATAAATAACACTTAATGAAATATTTTATTATTATTTTATCTTAATTACTTGGGAGAGGGACTATATTTTATGGATATATTGTAATTATACTTTTGTTTTAAGGTCCCAGTCTCATTTTTAAGCAGTGGGTAGTTGTGCAAAGAGATTTCAGATTTGTGTGTTAATAGAATATAAGAGAAAAAAATATGAAAAACTACCTTGTATAGTCATTTTACAAAGATCTAAGTATACAAATTGTTTATTTACAATAAAGAAAATATATGTGAATATCTTAAATATTATAACTGGTATTGATATATTATGATCATGATAATTGATTTAGTTGAGGGGAGTGTGATAGAAAATAATATGAAATCATGACCTACTATGTCCAATTTTAAAATAATGGAAGTATTAAAAAAAATTAGAATTATGTTGTTAGGTGCTGTCGAGTCATCTCTGACTCATAGCGATGCTATGTACAACAGAAAGAAGCACCGCCTTGTTCTGCCAGCCCCACGATCCTTGCTATACCTGAATCCATCACTGCAGTCACTTTCTCAGTCCATGTCGTTGAGGGTGTTCCCCTTTTTCATTGACCCTCCGCTTCACCAAGCATGATATCCCTCTCCAGAGAATGGTCCCTCCTTACAACATGACCAAAGTAGGTGAGACAAAGTCTGCCATACTCACTTCCAAGGAGCATTCTGGTTGCACTTCCTCCAGGACAAATTTGTTAGTTCTTTTAGCACTCCATGGTACTTTCAGCATTCTTCGCCAACACAACTCAAAAGAAATGACTCTTCTTCGGTCTTCTTTATTCATTGTCCAGCTCTCCAATGCATATGAGGCGATTGGAAATACCATGGCTTGTGTTAGGTGCACTTTGGTCTTCAAGGAGACATGTTTGCTCTTCAGCACTTGAAAGAGGTGCTTTGCAGCAGATTTGCCCACTGCTATACAACATCTGATATCTCGATTGCTCCTTCCATTGGTGTTGATTGTAGAACCGAGTAATATGAACTCTTTGACAACTTCAGTCTTTTTTTCTATTTATCATGATGCTGTTTATTTGTCCAGTTGTGAGGATTTTTATTTTCTTTATATTGAGACATAATCCACAGTGCAGACTGTATTCTTCAATCTTCATCAGTAAGTGCTTCAAGTCATCTTCACTTGCAGCTTGCAAAGTTGTGTTGTCTGCTTATCTCAGGTTGT
Source organism: Orycteropus afer afer (assembly GCF_000298275.1). Lineage (NCBI taxonomy): Eukaryota > Metazoa > Chordata > Mammalia > Tubulidentata > Orycteropodidae > Orycteropus > Orycteropus afer. The sequence continues at coordinate 255,330 of NW_006922241.1, forward strand.
TAATGAACCTTCCTCCAATCCTAATGCCACGTTCTTCTTCATATAGTCCTGTTTCTCGGATTATTTGCTCAGCATACAGATTGAATGAGTGTGGTGAAAGGATACAACCTTGACACACTCCCTTCTTGATTTTGAACCATGCAGTATCCCCGTGCTGTTCGAACGACAACCTCCTGCTCTGTGTACAGGGTCCTCATGAGGACAATTAAGTGTTCTGGAATTCCCATTCTTACTGTTATCCATATTTTGTTATGATCCACACAATTGAATGCCTTTGCATAGTCATAAAACACAAGTAAACATCTTTCTAGTATTCTTTGTTTATAGCCAAGATACATCTGACATTAGCAATGATATCCCTCATTCCACATCCTCTTCTGAATCCAACATGCACTTCTGGAAGCTCTCTGTCAGTATATTGCTGCAACTGTTTTTGAATTATCGTCAGTAAGATTTTACTTGTGTACAATATTAATGATATTGTTTGATAATTTCTACATTCTGTAGGATCACCTTTCTTTGAAATGAGTACAAATATGGATCTCTTCCAGTCATTTGGCCAGGTAGCTGTCTTCCAAATCTCTTGGCATAGCCAAGTGAGTGTCACCAGTGTGGCATCCATTTATTGAAACATCTCAATGGGTATTCTGTCAATTCCTGGAGCCTTGTTTTCCACTGCTTCCTTCAGTGCAGCTTCGACTTCTTCCTTCAATACCATTGGTTCTTGATCATATGCCACCTCCTGAAATGGATGAACATCAGCCAGTTCTTTTTGGTACAGTGACTGTGTATTCCTTCCATCCTCTTTTGATGTTTCCTGCATCATTCATTATTTTTCCCATAGCATCTTTCAGTATTGCAACTCGAGGCTTAAATTTTTTCTTCAGTTCTTTCAGCTTGAGAAATGCCAAGCGTGTTCTTCCCTTTTGGCTTTCCAACTCCATGTCTTTGCACATTTCATTATAATAATTGGCTTTGTCTACTTGAGCTGCTCTTTGAAATCTTTTGTTCAGCTCTTGTATTTTGTCATTTCTCTCATTTGCTTTAGCTACTCTTCATTCAAGGGCAAGTTTCAGAGTCTCTTCTGACATCCATTTTTGTCTTTTCTTCCTTTCTTGTCTTTTTAATGGCCTTTTGCTTTCTTCATGTATGACGTTCTTGATGTCATCCCACAGTTCCTATGGTTTTGGGTCACTGGTGTTCAGTGTACCAAATCTATTCTTAAGAAATAGGCTCTAAATTCAGAAGGGATATATTCAAGGTCATATTTTGGCTCTCATGGACTTGTTTTAATTGTCTTTAACTTTAAGTTGAACTTGCATATGAAGAGTTGATGGTCTGTTCCTGGTCTTGTTTTGTCTGAAGATACTGAGCTTTTCTATTGCCTTTCACCACAGACGTAGTCAATCTGATTCCTGTGCACTCCGTCTGACGAAGTCTATGTGTATAGCTGCCATTTGTGTTGTTGAAAAAAGGTATTTACAATGAATAAGTCATTGGCCTTGCAAAATTCCATCATGTGATTTCCAGTGTTATTTCTATCATTAACGCCAAATTTTCCAACTACTGGTGATTTATCATTGTTTCCAACTTTCTGCATTCTAATCACCAGTGATAATCAGCACATCTTGATTGCATATTTGGACAATTTCAGACCGTAGAAATTGATAAAAGTCTTCAATTTCCTCATCTTTGGCTTTGGTGGTTAGTGCATTAATTTGAATAATAGTAGTATTTATTGGCCTTCCTTGTAGGTATATGGATATTTTCCTTTCACTGACAGCACTGTACTTAAGCATAGATTTTGAAACATTCTTTGTGATGGTAACACCATGCCATTCCTGTACAATTTGTCATTCCTACCATCGTAGATCATATGGTTGCCTGATTCAGAATGGCCGAAAGTGGTCCATTTCAGCTCACTAATGCCAAGGGTATCAGTCTTTATGCATTCCATTCTATTTTAGACAACTTCCAGTTTTCCTAGATTCATACTTCGTACATTCCATGTTCTGATTATTAGTGGATGTTTACAGCTGTTTCTTCTCATTTTGAGTCGTGCTACATCAGCAAATGGTTGTCCCAAGAGCTCTAGTTTATCCATATCTTTAAGGTTAGCTCTACTCTGTGGAGGCAGCTCTTTTTTCCCAGTCATGTCTTGAGTGCCTTCTGACCTGAGGGGCTCATCTTCTGGCACTGTATCGGACAGCGTTTTAGGTCTATTCATGATGTTGTCCTGTACTGTATCAGACAGTGTTTCACTACTGTTCATAAGGTTTTCACTGGCCAGTTCTTTGAGAAGTGGATGGCCTCTTCCTTCTTCCAAGTCTGTCTTAGTCTGGAAGCTCTGCTGAAACCCATCACCAAGGGCAACCCTGCTGGTATAGCCTCCAGCCTCACAGCAATGTGCAAGCCACAACAGTACGACAAACTCACAGAGAAGTTCGTCTCCCTTAGTTGTTTGATATGCTCCACTCACTTCCTGGCCTTCCCTTACCTGTTCTGGCCTTCGGCCCTGGCTCCTGCTTCTGGCCTGGGGTCTCTGCCCTCCTTACCTGTTCCAGCCATCGGCCCTGGCTCCTTCTTCCTGCCTGGGGGCTCTTCTCTCTATACCTGTTCCAGTCATCAGCCATGGCTCATTAGAATTATAGTAAATATTTTGCTTATACACATACAGTACTTAATTTAAAAATACATAGCTTTTTCCTTACTCTCACTTGTTTTTAATCATTATTTTAGTATTGTCTATTTCAGAATATAGGGCTTTTTTAATTTTTTTAAAAAATATCCTTTTTGAAGGAAAATTTGGAATGACTATTAGAAGATACACTCAGTGCTTGAAAGTAAAACAATTTTTTCCTCCTAACTTAAAGGTTATAATAGAAAAGCTGCTCCAGAACTTGCCTCCTGTGGGAAAGGAAAAGCTTTATCATTTACAGAATTTGATATCAAGGAGACAGTTTTAAAGTAAGACAACCCAGACCTTTACAACACTGATGATTTTCTCCAATTAGGCAGATTAGAATTTAATCCTAAAAGAACACAGTGTCCAGTATTTTTTTATACAAAAGAAGTATTTTTAACTTTAAGGAAATCCTTTTTGCTTTGATTTAAATTTTTAACTATCACATGAGGTTTTTAATATTGGAAAAAAACATAGATAGCCAACTGAATCAGAAGATGGTCTCACATCAAGGAGGAAGTTTGAGTTTTTGCAGAGTTCCTATTAGTAATATTTCCTGTTATGTTTCTGTTAACTTAAATGTTATTTTATTCACCTATCATTTATCCCCATTTACAAAAGGGAGGAAAAACTGATCACCTAAAACATATGTAGCATGCATAATATTTATATGGACCAGAAAGTTTTGTTCTTGTACATTCAGTAGAAATATAAGACAAATCTGATGTTCTTAGAAACAATTGTAAAATTATGTTTTTATCTAAGATTTATATTTTAACCAAAATTATTACAAATACAGATTTTCCCCACTATTGATTGGTAGAACATTCCTGTGAAATGTTTCATAAGCCAAAGTAGGGTAAAGTGAGGAAGAAATTACTATTACTTTATATTGGAAAATTTTCACAGATTCCCAGACCCAAAAAATAACCTAGAAGATCATACCAAATATCACATACAAACTAAAATAACACCAATGTATAGTAAAAGAAGGAATTCTATGATAAATGCACGGCCTATATAAAGTAATATAATTCCCAGGGAAGAGGCTTGGTGACGCGACTCTTAACTACTCGTGGTGAGCACTAGCTGAAAAACAAATGCTGGATGCTAGCTAGTTTTGCTTTTCACCTTATCTGTAAAAGTAAAAATCTTCTTCAGATATATTTTGGTTGTTGTTGTTGCTGTTATGTGCCGTCGAGTCAGCCCCGACTCATAGCGGTTTCCGAGGCAATATCACTACAGAAGTAGGATTGCCCAACCTTCCTTCCGAGGAGTGGCTGGTGGGTTTGAACCGCCAGCCTTCTGGTTAACAGTCAAGTGCTTTAGCCACTATGCTACCAGAGCTTTTGTAAAAGTGAAATGGCGTAAAGTGAACTTTCGTAAAGCAGAGGATACCTGTAGCATAGTCAGTAACCAGTAAATGTTACACATGTCCAACATAGAATTTTCTTTTCAAATAAAAAAACCAAACCCCTTGGTATCTGGTTAATTCCAACTCTGAGATACTCTATGGGACAGAATAGAACTGCCCCATAGGGTTTCCAAAGCTGTAAATTCTTACTGAAACAGACTACCCCATCTTTCTCCACTGGAGTGGCAAGATAAGTTGGAACCACTGACCTTTTAGTTTGCAGCCGAGCTCTTTAACCACTGTGCCACCAGTGTATTTTTTGTCATGGATATAAATTAAACAGCAGTTGTAAATTATAATTTAGCTAACATTTTTAATTTCTTCCATAATTCCTGAACTATATCTTCAGTATGAAAAAGATTTAAAAATTCATTAGGATCACAGGATTCAAAAGGATTTTTTTTTTTTTTTTTTTGCCAGGAAATAGATTTTAAGATACTTTTGAGGAAGCATAGTCATTGAAAACCATTTTTTAAAATTACATGTTTTTATGAAAGACTTTTAATATTGAATATTACTGTGGAAAATCCAGGCAAGTATAATGAAGAAGAAAAAATCCCCTCAATTCTACCACCGAAAATCTTAACTGCAAACTATTTACAAATATTGACTACCATGTAGATTGAGTTTGTTTGTAATTTTCCACTATTAAAAACAGTGGTGCCTTGCACAATTTCTAAGGATGCTTGCTACAGTTTCTATGGCTGCTGGCTAATGATGCTGTTGAAAAGTTGATCCACTTTGATAAACAAAACCAACAGTTCTTTCTTTGGAACTTCAGTGGCAGGTACACACATGCAAGGACTGTAGCTGTAAGAGCTCCCCTGATCTAGATTTGACAGAAATTTTCAAGAAGCAGGGTAAGTGGAACCAAATTTCCTCCAGGAAGCAGTGTTTTGGTGAGGCAGGTAGAAGACAGAGTAGGCTTTATGAGAACTCTTTAGGGCCAATTTTATAAAGAGTAGTAAGGGCTCAAGATGAACTTACATTCTTATGATTAGAAATTCAACAACCCTTACCCTTGACTCTTCCACTATATGAACCTTCTTAAAAAGTTTTTTCTTTTTTTTTTTAAACTAATTGTATGGTAGGCAGAATAATTCCCCACCCCCAAAGATAAACAACAACAACAAAAAAAACCAAATTCACTGCCGTCGAATTGGATCCGACTCATAGCAACCCCTCCTTGGATTTCCTAGGCAGTATCACTAGAGAAGTAGATTGCCCAGTCTTCCTTCCAAGGTATAGCTGATGGGTTTGAACTGCCAGCCTTCTGGTTAACAGTCAAATGCCTTAGGCACTACGCTGCCAGAGCTCCTACCCACAAAGGTATCAATCCTTAATCCCTGGACCTTATAAATGTTACTTTATAAGGAAAAAGGTTCTTTGCAGATTTGATTACATAGATAAATATAATTTTGTATTAGTTTTTCTGTTGGTGTTCTAGTTACTTCTCTGCAGCAAGTGAAAGTGGTGATGAAGGGTTTGTTGCAAATAGAGGTTGGTTCATTTGATTCAAAGTAAAGGAAATTTATATAACACTAGAGTAGGGCTTCAAAAATGGTATCACTGCACTCAGAAGATTGTGATAATCATGTTGCTTTGAATGTGTATGGCTTTCCACAGTCCTGCTAATAAGCCAGTTACATGCATCAGGCTCCTGAAAGGGCTCATTATACCTCTTCTGAGTCTCCCATTCCAGGGCTTCAGCCCATTCCAGTTACCATGATGAATCACCCAAGTTGTAAAAATTAACCCTCTGCTCTTGTTTTGCTTTGTCAACCCTGACAGAATCAGTTCAATGCCCTGCATTAAAAGGCAAACAGTAGTTGTCTGTAAGTCAGACATTCATAACCCAGGGACTGCCTGTACTTCTCTTTAGATTGAAGAATTTGTTAGAATTTCTTGTGGTTAAGGTCTAAGGTCTATTGACAACACATTCTCTTGGTTTTTTTCTGCCTGGATATCCCCTTATTTTGTTTGCCTGTATTATAGAAGGATGGCCTTACTGGAAATAGAATTCTTTGTGTCTACACCTTGAGTATGTTGTTCCTATTCCTTTGGTCCCATGGTTTCTGATGAGAATTCAGCTGTCAGTCTTACCATTTTCCCCCCTGTATGGAATGTGTCATTTTTTCCTTGACCCCTTTTAAGATATGTTCTTTATCTTTGGCTTTCAGCAGTTTGACTGTTATATTAAAGATAGGTTTTCTTTGTGTTTATTATTCTGGTTGGCTTTCATTGAATTTATTGGAATTTGGTCTAGTGTTTCTCATCAAACTCAGCCAGTATGTCTATGAATATTTTTTCTTTACCCCTTTTACGTGTCCTGCTAAGGTTCTAATTATACATATGTTGGATTGTTTCATACTGTCCCACAAGTCTTTGATATTCTGATTATTTTACATCAGTCTTTTTTTCCTCTCTGATCTACATAAGATTTGGTGATTTCTGTTAATTCACTTTCAAATTTACTGCTTCATCCCTTGACATCTTCAATGTGCCGTCAAGCCCACCTGGTGAATATTTCAGTTATTGTCCTTTTAAGCTCTAGAATTTTGACTTTTTAAATATTGTTATGTGCCATCAAATTGCTTCCAACTCATAGCGATCCCATGTACAACAGAATTAAACATGTTCAGTCCTACACCAGTCATTGCCATGTTTGAGACCATTGTTGCTGCCACTGTGTCAGTCCATCTTATTGAGGCTCTTCCTCATGTTCACCATTCCTGTGTTTACCAAGTATGATATACTTTCTTCAGGTACTTGTCCTACCTGATACCATGTCCAAAGTACATAAGATCAAGTCTCTCCTTCCTTGCTTCCAGGGAGCATTCTGGCTGTACCTCCTCCAAGACAGATTTGTTCATTCTTCTGACAGCCCACAGTATTTTTAAATAGTTTCCATTTTTTTTCTGTTCAGATTCCCTCTGTTCTCTTACTGATAGTGTGTTTTCCTTTAGTTCATTGAACGTATTTATAATAGCTGTTTTGAATTATTTTATTTGCTAAACTCCATATCTGAGCCCACTTAGAATGATTTCTACTAACTGCCTTTTTTACTGAATAAAAGAACACATACCTCTTTTTTAGCATAAGTAGAAATATTTGACTGAAAGCTAGATTTTGTAGATTATGTGATTAAAGGACTCTGAGTGCTATCATATTCTTTTGAAGATCTTAGTTTCTTGTTCTAATAGGCAGTTAACTTGACTGGATTGAAACTACACACTTTGTCTTCCCTACAGTATACAGCTTATAGTTTCCCACTGCTGGTTTTTTAGCATGAACCTTTATAGATTTTCCTTGTGCCTGCAAAATTTGGCACTTAGCTAGAGGATTTGGGTGAAGATGAGTCTCACCCTTTCTCTTGTTTCTTTACTTCTGAGAATTCCCTCCTGATTGACAGCTGCTGTGCTGGCTTTGGCCTCTCTACTCTGACTTCAAGCCTCTCTAGATTTATCTTTCTCGCACTCAAGCTGGAAAGTGATTGATGAATGCATTCAGTTAATAAGAGCATCACAAATTCACAAATCTGGTCTTTTCCTCTTTGTTATTTAGCTGTCAGCCAGGGATTTGTGAGGTTTATGTTCTAAATTTGGGGATTCTTTTTCTGAGGTTGGCGTGCTATCAAGATTTCCCCTTTAAATTTTGAGCTGCTTTTCCAACCTCCAATTCTAATTTCTAGCCCCTTTAGCAGTGGTTAAAGCATTTGGCTGGTAACCAAAAGATAAGTAGTTTGAATCCATCAGCCATTCCATGGGAGAAAGATGAGGCAGTGTGCTTTTGTAAAGATTTACAGTCTTAGAAACCCAACATGGCAGTCCTTCTCTGTCTTACAGGGTCGCTGAGTCAGAATGTATTAGATGGCAGTGGGTTTAGTTTGGTTTTGGATTAGCTAGTAGGGCATTTTTTACTTCTCCATTTTTTTTGTAGCCATAGCTGTGAAGCTTGGTCAGTACCCTTGGGCCAATAAGCCATAGACTCTCAGTTCTTACCCTTTCTGTTTTTGTTTTTCAAAATTAAACTCTCTTTAAGCTAATATCTGCTTTTCTTGAGTGCTTTTCAGTGCCTTTAAATCATTTTTTGTTTGTTTTAATCTAGTATTCTATTATTATCTCCAGGCTCTTGTGTAACCACTTCTCCACAGTACCAGCAGTTGAACTTCTTCATTCCTTTTGATTTTAAATAGTGCATAATAAGAAGTCCCTAGGAGTGGACTGTTGGTGGCCCTGAGATGACCTGAGTCCCTCAGTCCTGAGCCTGTATGCACCCTCTGAGGGTGCTGGGACAGGCCAAAGCCATGACCATTTCTGTTTGCTGTTGTTGCCAGAGGAACTACTGTCCTTGCAAACATGCTTGGTGTGGAGCAAACTTCCTGGAGGTGACAGAGCAGCATCTGGCTATAATACATTTTGAAAGTAACAAACTAACAACTAACGTGCTTACATGGCAGTTAATTGTTTTGTTGCATCTGCCAAGATGGAATTGTGTATCTTTGAATCATTGATGATGTTTTTGAATGTTCTTGAACTTTAACTTTTCTAAATGAGATAAAGAAGAGGCTCCAAACTACATACAGTTTGAGAGCACAGACATCACTTCTGTATGCCATGAATAGTGAGTTCTCAGGTATCTTGGTTGCACAGGTAAAGTATCACTCCAAGAATAAGGGCTTAGACTGAGTAGTACAAACTCAAGCCTAAAGGGATGGACTAAAAGGAATTGTGGTAAGAAACATTTATCTGTTAGCTCAGCGTGGAGGAAGATTAGAATTATTGTTAGACAAACAGAGAATCTTGCGAGTTCATCAGTCACCTTCAAAACAACCAGCGGAAATCTTGCCCATACCACGTGTATGAAGAATCTTAAGCTTACTATTATCATCATATTTTCAGTCATGTTCATCTGTATCATTGTGTTTCATGCCTTTGGTGAATTTACATGGCCAAGCTGTGTAAAGAAAAAAAGAACAAAAAAGTTATTAACCAAGAATAGGAGAGAAAAGGATCTATATGACAAGCCTTTGACGGTTGGCAGGTGGTATCTGTCATTCTCTTCAAACCTCTTCTCACTTTTTCTTTTCTTCTTTTTTTTTTTTTTTTATCTTGTTCTATGTGTCCAGATGTATCTATGGCCCATCAACCAGTTTATTCCAGTGCTCTTCAAAGTGAAACATCATTACAGCAGTACCCTTAGAAAGGCTTTTGTTTGTTTGGTTTGTCTAACTAGTGTTGTCTACTTAAAGAAACACATTTGTTTTTAATTGCACAAAGCTATCAACATGGTGGAACAAGGGGATATTGCGTGGCTTAAAATCAGGAAGGATATGTGTCAAGGTTGTATCCTATCACCATACTTATTTAGTCTGTATGCTGAGCGAATAAATCGTGAAGCTGGGCTATCTGAGGAAGAATGCGACATCAGCTTTGGAGGAACGCTCATTAACAACCTGTGATATGTAGATGACACAGTATTGCTTGCTAAAAACGAAGATGACTTGAAGTGCTTTCTGATGAAGATCAAAGACTGCAGTCTTCAATATGAATTACACCTCAACATAAAAAAGAGAAAAATGCTTACAACTGGATCAGTAAGCAACATTCGAATAAATGGAGTAGTTGTCAGGGATTTCATTTTACTTGGATTCACAGTAAACACCCATGGAAGCAGCAGTCAAGAAATCAGATGTATTGCACTGGGCAAATATACTGAAAAAGACTTATTTAGAATGTCAAGGAGAGATGTCACTTTGAAGAATAAGATGCTCCTAAGCCAAACCACGGTATTTTCAGTAACCTCATGTGCAATGTGAAAGGTGGATGGTAAATAAGGAAGACCAAAGTAGAGTTGATTTTGATGCCTTTGAATTATGGTATTGGCAGAGAATACTGAAAATACCATGGACTACCAGAAGAATGAACAAATCTGTCCTGGAAGAAGTGCAGCTGGAATATTCCTTTGAAGCAAGAATGGCCAAACTTTGTCTCACCTACTTTGGTCGTGTGGTCAGAAAGGATCATTCTCTGGAGAAGTATATCATGCTCCATGTGTAGGGTCTGCAAAAAAAGGGGAACACCCTCAACAAGATGAATCGACACAGTGGTTGCAACAGTGGGCTCACATATAGCAAGGATTGTGAGGATGACGTATGACTGGGTAGTGTTTCATTCTGTTGTACATAGGGTTGCTATAATTCACATTCAACTTGACAGCACATAACAACAATAACATCAACAAGGTGAAAACCACTAGTCTTATCTCTCTAGTATAATAAGGAGGAACTTTGTGTGTGCTCATAAAAGTATTCCAGAAACAGATAGTATTGCTTGCCTCCCATCTTAATGTCTTTTGTTACTGAAGAATTGTAGGTGCCTTGAAACAACATTAAACTGAGAATAGTTGTTATTTTGATAATTGTATTTAGATTGTTGGTGCCACCTGTTTCTGGGAGCCCAGACCTATAAAGTAGTAAACATTTTATTCCAGTCAGATGGGAAACATTTTGCTAGCCCATTTACAAGTACACAAGGAGCTCTGGTGGCACGGTGCCTAAGTCATTTGAGTGCTAACCAGAAGGTTGGCGGCTCAAACCCACCAGCCACTCCACGAAAAGAAGATGGGGCAATCTACTTCCATAAAGATGTACTGCTTCAGAAACCCAATGGGAGTTGCTGTGTGTTGCAGTCAACTTGATGGCAGTAAATTTTAGTAGTACGCACAATTATCCTCACCCTCCTACTATTCACTTTCAGGAACATACTTTTCAGTATGCTGATCATTCACAGTACATTGAAATTTTTTTTTTTTTTTTAATCTTCTCTTTCCTCATTGCAGTTAATATGAGAAGATTATGGTTTAAATATTGGTGTAGTTCTGTTTTTTTAAAAAAATTCCTTTGTATTCTGTAATATTTTTGGCAAGTGTTGCTTAAAGGCATTTGACTGCTAACCAAAAGGTCAGTGGTTCAAACCCACCAGCCACTCCATGGAAGAAAGATGAGGCACTTGGCTTCTGTAAAGATTTATAGACTTGGAAACTCATTGAGGGCCACTTTAAGTCGGAATTGACTCAATGGCAGTGAGTTTGGTATTTTTCATAAAATAGTTAGTGGAGGGTGGGAAAAAAAAATTATTGTTATGGAGTCGATGCCAACTCATAGCGCCCCTCGTTGGGTTTCCAAGGCAGTATCTCTACAGAAGTAGATTGCCCAGTCTTCCTTCTGAGGAGTGGCTGGTAGGTTTGAACCTCCAGCCTTCTGGTTAGCAGTCAAGTGCCTTAGACACTATGTCACCAGAATGGAGGATATAGGGAGACAAATTGCTCTGGCTTACCATAGAAAAAGAGACCCACAAAAAATGGATTAATGCATTTGAATTGTGGTGTCGGGGAAGAATATTGAAAATACAATGGACTGCCAGAAAGACAAACAAATATGTCTTGGGAAAGTTACAGCCAGATGCTCCTTAGAAGCGAGAATGGCCAGATTTTGTCTCATATACTTTGGTCAGTGTTTTGGTTACTTTGTGCTGCTCTAACAGAAAATACTGTAAATGGGATGGCTTTAACAGGAGTTTATTCTCTTACAGTTTTGGAGGCTAAAAGTCTGAGTTCAAAGGGCCAACTCTAGGGGTTATGTGAACCCCTCAGACTTGGGCTTCAGCTCTTCCTCTTGCTCCCAGCCCACTGGAGCTAGAGGTGTCTCTTCATTCAGGCAGCTGCTGGCTGCTGAGGCTAACAAGCCTAAGGTCAACATACCTTTCCTGATTTAAACCATGAAGTATACTGAAAATACCATGATCTGCCAGAAGAACAAACAAATCTGTCCTCGAAGAAGTGTAGCTGGAATGTTCCTTAGAAGCAAGAGTGGCCAGAATTCGTCTTACCTACTTTTGTCATGTTGTTAGAAGGGACCATTCCCTGGAGAAGGATATCATGCTTGGTAAAGTGGAGGGTCAGAGGGAAAGAGGAAGACCCTCAATGAGATGGATTGACACAGTGGTTGCAGCCTTGGGCTCAAATATAGCAGGGATTGTGAGGGTGGTGCAGGATCAGGCAGTGTTTTGTTCTGTTGTATATTGGGTCACTGTGAGTCACAATAGACTCAACAGCATCTAACAACAGCAACAGCGGTATCCCCTTGTTCTGTTTGAATGACAGCCTCTTGGTCTATGTACAAGTTCCTCATAAGCACAATTAAGTGTTCTGGAATTCCCATTTTCACAATGTTATCCATGATTTTTTATGATCCACACAGTGTAAGGCCTTTGTTTAGTCAATGATAGATAGAGATAAGTTTTGATTTGGGTGAAGAAAAAGGCAGTGTACCAAATGTGAGTGATCAATATAGTGGCATTGAGGAAGAGAAAGACATAGAAAGGTACATGGGAAGTACAGACAACAAAGATGAACCCTTTTGCACATATAGTACAGTGTGCTCAGTGATGGCAAACACGGGTATATAGGTGGATAGATGGGTGGACAGGCCGAAATATTAGGTATGTATATGAAGTGGAAAGTGCACCCAAGAACATGTATAGGGTTGGCAGACAGTGGTCCAATAACTTTATGTGTATGATCTGAATTCCCAGGTGTATAATGGGGCTGACAAGGGACAAGGTTGTAGTCACTGCTTGGTCACAGCCAGCTACCCAGAGGGACCGAGTAGTTGAACCTGTGGGCTCGGGAATATAGTCACAGAGGACATCAAGCTCAATTGGCATAACATACTACACAAATCATTGTTCCACCTTCTACTGTGGCAAGTAGCGACTGAGGTCTTAAAAGCTTGAAAGCTGCCATCTAGATGCAACGATGGGTCTCTTCTCATCCAGAGCCAAGAAGAATGAAGAAAACCAAAAATTCATGGAAACAATCAGTCCTAGTGACTGGTACACCATCCAGTCTGCAGCCTGTACGACTATGAGACCAGAAGAAATAGACAGTGCTCAGCTACTACTGTCAACCACTTGGAGGAGAATCTTTGTGGGAGATCCTGGATAGACAGGGAGAACAATGTGGAACAAAATTCAAAATCATTTGGAAAAAAAAAAAGGCGGGGAACAGGTTTGCTGGCCTGATGGAGCCTGGTGGAACCACTTAGACTATGGCCCCTAGCTGCCTTTCAGGTCTGGAATTGAACACACACCTGTGGCTTCCAGCCAAGCAGTAGACAGGCATACTAGTTGAGCATTTACCTGAGGTAGATACACTCCTTGGAGAGAACAAGCAAGAGAGAAAGAAGGGCTGCTCAGGCACAAGGAGACAGCTCAGGGGGTAGGAGTGCATGGAGGGATGGGCACAGGGAAGCGGTACCTATCGGGAGGAAGTGAGAGAGGAGATGTTGCATTGTGCTAAATTGTGGTCAGTGCCATGAAACAAAGTGTATGTGATCTGCTGTATGGAAAGTGTATTTGCTCTGTAAATTTTCACCCAAATCACAATAAAAATAAAAAAAAAATCTTTCTGATATTCTTTGCTTTCAGCCAAGATCCATCTGACATCAGCAGTGACGTCCTTCATTCCACACCCTCTTCTAAATCTAGCTTGAATTTCTGAAAGTTCCCTGTCAATATACTACTGCAACCATTTCTGAATTTTCTTCAGCAAAATTCTACTTGCATGTGATATTAATGATGCTGTTCAATAATTTCCACATTCTGTTGAATCACCCTTCTCTGGAATAGGGCACAGCTATGGATCTGTTCTAGTTGGTTGGCCAGGTAGCTGGCTGTCTTCTAGATTACTTGGCATATGTGAGTAAGTTCTTCCAGTGCTGCATCTATTTGTTAAAACATCTTAATGAGTATTCTTTTAATTCCTGAAGCCTTGTTTTTCACCAGTACAATCAGTGCAGCTTGTACTTCTTCCTTCAGTACCATTGGTTCTTGATCTTATGCTGCCTCCTGAAGCGGTTGAACAGTGATCACTTCTGTTTGGTATTAATGCAACAACATAACGCGCTGCCATCGAGTCAGATCCGACTCATAGCGACACTTCCTTGGGTTTTCAAGGCAGTATCATCACGAAAGTAGATTGCCCAACCTTCCTTCCAAGGAGTGGCTGATGAGTTTGAACTGCCAGCCTTCTGGTTAGCAGTCAGATGCCTTGGGCACTACGCCACCAGATCTCCTTCTGTTTGGTAGAGTGACTATGTACTCTACCAAAAGGAAGGAGCTCTGGTGGCGTAGTGTATTCCTTTCATCTTTTGATGCCTACTGCTCTGGTATCCTATTTTCTACCTATTGATGCTTCTTCCTAGTTTCCAACTTCAGCATTCCAATCACCAGTAATTACCAATACATTTTGATTACATGTTTTGTCAATTTCAGGTACAGAAGTTGGTAAAAATCTTTTTCTTCATCTTTAGCTTTAATGGTTGGTACATAAATTTGAATAATAGTAGTGTTAACTGCTCTTCCTTTTAGACATACGGATATTATCCTATCACTGGGAGCATTATACCTCAGGATAGATCTAGAAATGTTCTTTTTGATGATGAATGTGGTGTCATTTCTCTTCAGTTACTTATTCCTGACATAGTAAACCATATGATTGTCTGATTCCAAATGGCCAATATCAATCCATTTTAACTCACTGATGCCTAAGATATCGATCTTTATGCATTCCATTTCATTTATGACAAATTTCAATTTTCCTAGATTCATACTTCATGTATTCTATGTTCTAATTATTAACGAATGTTTGCAGATATTTCTTCCCATTTTAAATCATGCCCCATCAGCGAATGAAAGTCTCAAAAGCTTCACTCCATCCATGTCATTAAGGTTACCTCTACTTGAGGAGACAGCTTCCCCAGTCAGTTGTAGCTTGAGTGCCTTCCAACCTGAGGGACTCATCTTCTGGCAGTATATCAGACAGTGTTTTACTACTATTTATAAAGTTTTCACTGGCCAGCTTTTTCTGAAGTGGATGGCCCTATCCTTCTTCCCAATCTGTCTTAATCTGGAAGCTCAAACTGAAACCATGGGTTTTAGTCCACCATGGGTGATCTGCTTATATTTGAAATACCATAGCTTCCACTATGTCCATAGTGCTATAGCTTCCATCCTCACAGCAACACATATGCTACCACAGTTTGACATACTGATAAAGGAAGATAGTGTGGGGAAATTTTTCCATTCCAGAGAAACCCAAACTCAGTACAATCAGCAGATGAGGCCAGCATTTGAATTTGAGCATCCTTTGTGGTGTAATAAGTTCTTTAATCTGCCTCGTTTTGAAGAATTCTTTTGTGAAACATGAAAGATAGCAGACAGTATGATGAAAATGCAAAATAGCTTAACTAACATTTGTTTAACTTCAGTGTGAGAAAATTGGTTTGTAGTCTGGTCTGTTTTGTAATCATACTGCATATACTACTCTGGTATCTGTTACAAGTATGTGTTTTTGGTGTGCATCTGAAAGAAGATATTTGCTGCTGTAGATCTAATCATATTTATTTATGATTAAGTACTATTAAATAGAAATTATATTACATTTGACCATTTTCCCAATGAAGAATAAATTAGTCTATAGAACCAAGTTGACTGTTAGCCTAGTTATGTGCTTTGAATATAGATGTATCACTTAATCTGGCTCAAGGAGCCTGGTCTTCCATCTAAACCTTTCAATTCATGCTACTTGATTCATTTATTTGAAAAAGATCTTAGGACCGCTGGAATTCTTTTTCAGTTGATCATGCGTGGTACTAACATTTTTCCAGACTTCTTTATCAAAACTAATGCATTTTAGTTGAATCAGCATTTCCTACTGGAAAATACATTTGTTTCAGAAAAACTTTTGGCACTTTCGATTAATAATTTTCAAATGTTTTTAATTCACAGAAAAAGACTGAAAGCCAATTTTCCTTTTTCATACACACCTGAATAAAATTTATGTGTGTTTCAGGGATAAATGACTTAACTGTTCCTTGTTCTATTTATAAGAATGCTTTTGAAAACACATATTTTGTTTTAAATAATGCAAAAACTGATAACATTCATAAAACTTAAGAGTAAAATAGTACATTTAAAAGAAAGCTCTTTAAATATCCAGTGAAATTTAAATGAATTTTTTAGATATTAATTTGTATCTCAGCTCTTCCAAGTTCATATTTATAGTTTGTGCTGCTGCTTCTTTTTCTTTTTTTAAGGAACAACAAATGCATGTTTTAACTGATGGGTTCTCCACAGTTTCCATTAATTCTGTTTTTGTTTTTAAGTAGTACATTTAAAGTCACTATTTTTCACTTTGTCAAGTTTCTAGGCATTTGCTTAGAAAAAGATTTGGCACTGGACTTGGTGGAGCTATTGAGAACCTAGAATTAAAAAGTCATTGCAAATATTTAGGTTTTCTAGAGAGAACATTTAATTCACACTTCATTGTTTGACACTTCATTCTATTGTAAGCTAATCCATTTTTATATTTCCTATAATGCCTAGCATTGTGCCTAATACACACTCAGAATTTACTGAATTGTTTGCAGTATAAAATAATGTATTGTTGTTCTTTGTATTTCATAGGGATTAATATTCCTGTTTACATGTGGGAGTGTGCTTTTTCTGATAAGACTAGAGCTTTAGCTACTTCTATTCTTGATTAATCTAAATATAATTTCATACTTATATTTTAGAGCTGGAAGGGAAACAAGTGGTTCATAATGCAACCAACTTACTTTCTTGGTGAAAAAACTAAAGTACAGCCTGGTAAAGTAGTAATTTACTTGGTTAAGTATTAATATGTATTATCAGAGTTACTTCTTGACTCAGGTCATCTAAACCTTAGTTTATTGCTTATTCCACTATATCTGATTCCATTTTTCTTTTTTTCTAACCTCAAAAAACTTCTAGTGGCTTATATTACCCCATTTCACTTTTAAGAAACCATATACTCCAAATTTTATTTCAAAATTTTATTACTCTAATTGCCTTGATTTGATTAGTATATATGATATATATATATTTTATTAATATATATTTTAATATATTATGCACACAGATACACACACATACACACATACATACAGATGGTATATATAGTGGTTAAAGCATTCTGCTGCTGACCAGAAGGTCAGCAATTCCAACCCACTAGCCACTCTATGGAAGAAAAATGAAGCTGTCTGCTTCTGTGAAGATTTACAGCCTTGGAAACCAAATGGGGGTCATTATAAGTCTGAACTGACTTGATGGCAGTGAGTTTGGTTTTTGGTTTTATTTTATGTCAGTTGTCTATTAAGTGGAAAAGAAATCAGGAGATGGACTGATAGATAAAGAGAATCAGCTTAGATATGTTGTGTCATACCTTTTCTAGTATTGTAAGATTGGAATATTAGTATGTTCCAAGTAATGTCAAGGATTTTCTTTCTTTGTTGCTTTGATTATGATTACCCCTCATCTCTATTTGCCGTCAGTTTATTTTAGGTACTGTTGCATTTACAATCTCCATCTTTCACAGGATCTTTTGGAAGTCCCCTTTTCTTTACTTTATTATTCTAGTACAAACTGCGAAGAATCTTTTATTCATACTTCCTGCCACTTTCATATGGAATAATAAACCAGAAACCAAACCCATTGCTGTTGAGTACATTCTGAGCCATGGTGACCCAACGTGTTACAGAGTAGAATTACTCCATAGGGTTTCCTTGACTATAATCTTTTCGTAGCAAGTAGATTGCCTTGCCTTTCTTTGCATAAGATTAATACTACCCTTGAAATTCTATGTTTATGTTTTGTCTCCCTGTTGCTGGTCCACTACTAGCCGTTGGGAGTAAAGGCCAGAAATACTAAGGCCACCCTCTTGGCGCTAGTATTACCTTTATTTCCCAAGGTCTTGGCTTCAGGTTGGGAGCTCCGGTGACATAGTACCTAAGGCATTTGACTGCTAACCAGAAGGCTGAGGGTTAAAACCCACCAACCACTCTTCGGAAGGAAGACTGAGCAATCTACTTCCATAGAGGTACCACCTTGGAAACCCAAGGGAGGGGTCACTATGAGTCACAATTGACTCGATGGCAGTGAGGTTTTTTTGTTTTTTTTTTTTGGTTTTATTTTTCCTCATAGTGTTATAAGGTTTAGTTTTCTGATTTGATTGGAGATGGTGAACATTCACAGCTTTTCAGTTTCTCACTATAGAAGCAAGGAATTTTTAAAAGTCACTATTGCTGCCTTTTAGGAGCTCTGGTGGCATAGTGCCTAAGGCACTTGACTGCTAACCAGAAGGCTGGTGGCGGTTCAAACCCACCAGCCACTCCTTGGAAGGAAGGTTGGGCAATCTACTGCCATAGTGAGTCAGGTCCTACTCGATGGCACAAGCAACAACATTGCTGCTTTTAATCATGAAAGAGACAAGTAGAAGGAATTAGTCTCTCTTACCCAGGGACAACAGTGCTTGTATACTACTGGGAACCAGACATAATGTCTACGTATAATTACTTATCACAGTGCAGCTACTTTTTCTGTATGGTAATTTTAGGTGAACTAGGTCTTGTTATAGATGCCAACAAGGCAAGAAAGGGAATAAAATGTTACCAGAATAATGCATATATGCTTACATTTCAGTGGAGTTTGAAATCTTTAATAGGAAATAGGATTAGAAGTTTTTTTGGGTTTTTTTTTTTCTTCTCTTTTTCATGGTACTGATAAATGTGAATATGGTTACTGTATTTTTAATCTTCACTTTGGCCCCTACTCTCTGTAAATGAGGAAAGACCTCAATTTTGACTTTGAAGGCTGGTGCAGATAACAGTTTTTTCAGCTGAAGAGATGACGGTTGTTGTGGTGGTTAATGTCAAAATGCCCTTCTAACTAACTTTAAAAACTGAATTAGGAGATATTAAGAATAGTCTAATACCAGTCACAAAGCTACAATTTTGATAGCTAACATTATTCATTGTCTAGGCTAGAGTTAATATTTTTTTTTTACTTAAATAAAAATGTAGTCATTACTGTTGCTTTTGTGTAATGACTCAAACTGGATGTTAATTTTGATTTAAATTAATTTAGGAAAAGTAAAGTAAAGAAATATATCACTTTCATGATAATTTTTTCTTATTTCATGAAAAATAATTATTATAGTTTATAAAAACAAACAAATCGCATTGCTGTCAAGTCGGATCCAACTCTTAGCGACCCCTCCTTGGGTTTCTGAGGCAGTATCACTACGGAAGTACATTGCCCAACCTTCCTTCCGAGGAGTGGCTGGTGGGTTTGAACCTTCAGCCTTCTGGTTAGCAGTCAGATGCCTTAGGTACTGAGCCACCAGAGCTCCTATAATTTATAAAAGGTGTGTGAAATTTTGTTTTTAAATAATAAAGTAGATTTGTCAAAGAACCTTTAATAGGTCACTGCTTTCTTGGTGTCCGTCCCCCCACCCCCAAGTTTCCATTAAAATAATATAACCCTGCTGTGGTTTTAAATGGGAGCTCTGGTGCCATAGTAGCTAAGGCATTTGACTTCTAACCAGAAGGCTCGTGGTTCAAACCCACCAGCCACTCCTCAGAAGGCAGATTGGGCAGTCTACTTCTGTAAAGATACTGCCTTGGAAACCTAAGGAGTAATTGCTATGAGTCGAATCAACTTGACAGTAGTGAATTTGGTGTTTTGGTTTTGGTGGTTTTAAATGAATGCTTTCATAGTTGCATAAATTGTGGCTTATCATGAATTCTAGGATTGTAAATGACAATTGAGTCTGGATTCTGATCCTTCTCCTCTCATGCTTATTAAAAGCAGAACCTTTTAGGATCACTGTTTCTATCTCTTCAGTTTCATGTCGTAACTTTTAGCTCTGATTATATACAAGCTTTAACTACACTTCCTAATTCAGTGTAATATTTCTGCATAGGTAAAGGAAAATTACTTCACTGCAGCAAATAAGCATTGAGACATATTCTTGAATTTGGAAACCTATTATAAGAATCATATTTTTGATTTTGACTCCCAATTTGAGAAAAGTTTGTTCTGCTTAAGAAGGTAGATTATTTATCGTCCTATAAAATAGTATAAAATAAATATTTGCCCATAGAAATTATAACTTAGAGGAGTCTCACTTTAGAAGAAACATTTACTTTCACATTTAGGCATAAAAGAGCCAGTATGTAGAGAGCATTTATAATTTATCTGCTTTAAAAATATATATATATTTTTACTCTTTCACTTTTTACTATTTTTTTTTTTATTCCTACTTATAGAATGAAAGATACAGGTAGTGAACTTATTTAAGATTGATCATTGTTTTGAGTCAGGTGTGGAATAATAATGACTAAGTGTGATGTAGGTATTTTGGATTCAATCTTTACTTGACAGGTATTTGTGTGTAATAAAACTCAGCACTTGAACTGCATCGATTGTCATTGTTGTTGATAATCCTGGCCGGAGCAGCCTTGATTGAGTAAGTGTAGAGATTGAATTTGCCTTCTTCTAGTAAGGTGGTCACAGAAGCAGGACAATGTAGAAAAGCTGACAGCACTACAGCATTAAATCTATTCAACTGTACTTCAGAGAAAAGAACTGGCAATGATTAAGGGTACTGTTCAATTCAGTAAGCATTTATTGAGCAGCTCTATAGCTCAACACTGTGTTAGCTGCTAAAAGGATACAAAAGGAGAAGACAGTATGATTTTTCCCCAAAGAAGTTTATCATATAATTTGGGAGATGAATGATTCATAGCTGAAGCAGCTGGAGAACAAAATGTGACAGTATAAATCAAGTGGGATTATTTATCCAATAGAATATAAGCACAATTTATTTGTCCATAAAGTAAGAAGACATATCTGTATGTTGTACAAACCTATGTGAAGATATGAAATAACATTTGTTGTTGTTGTTATGTGCCGTCGAGTCGGCCCCAACTCATAGCGACCCCTCCTTGGTTTGCCGAGGCAGTATCACTATGGAAGTAGATTGCCCAACCTTCCTTCCGAGGAGTGGCTGGTGGGTTTGAACTGCCAGCCTTCTGGTTAGCGGTCAAGTGCCATAGGCACTATGCTACCAGAGCTCAAACAAACATCTTTATTTTTATCTTTTTTTTCCATTTTAAACAACCAAAGACCTCAATTAACCCACACTACGAAATAACATAACAGTGTAGGTTAATGAGGTCTTTGGTTGTTTAAAATGGAAAAAAAAATAAAAATAAAGATGTTTGTTTGCAACATCGTTTAGACCAACCTAAACACTAATTAGATGAATGATTACTTCATACATGAGACACAAAATAGAAGAAAATTTAAGAATAATTCCTTTTTAATAATTCAGTTTGCTAAGCATAAATTTCATTAGGTTTTACCTAGTATTCTTTCTTTACCTCATATATGCCTAAAGATTCATTTACTCTCTTTTACTAAATATAGGAGCTCTAGTAGCATAGTGCCTAAGGCACTTAACTGCTAACCAGAAGGCTGGCAGTTCAAATCCATCAGCCATCCTCGGAAGGAAGGTTGGGCAATCTACTTCTGTAGTGATACTGCCTCGGAAACCCAAGGAGGGGTCCCTATGAGTCGGGTATGACTCGACGGCACGTAACAACTACAACAGCTACATATTCTACCTACAGTTCATTTTTCTAATGTCCAGGTATTCTGAGCTGTGTTTATTAAAAGTAGGCCTCAAAGAACATAGAAATCTCCTTTGCTTTGTGTAGGGGTCACCTGGTGGGCTCACTACATCTTTTTTTTGGGGTTTGATGTGGTTTTTCCCATTATTTGCCAAGTGATAGCTCTGGTAGCATAGTGGCTAAGTCACTTGCCTGCTAACCAGACGGCTGGCGGTTCAAACTCACCAGCCACTCCTCGGAAGGAAGGTTGGGCAATCCTACTTCCGTAGTGATACTGCCTCGAAAACCCAAGGAGGGGTCGCTATGAGTCGGGGCCGACTCGACGGCACATAACAACAACAACAACAATGGTCTAGTAGATTCTTAAAATACTTTCAGGATGCAGCACTGGTTGGAAAACTCTCTCTTTTTCTTTGCCCTTAGGTGTTTCCCCTCTGTACAGCCATACTTCCTGTACATCTGTATCATATGTTGTCATTTATTTTTAATAAGTTCATTTGTCTGATCCACTGGACTGACTTTTTTGCCCTAACATCAGGACTTCGCATAGTTTTGGCACATGATAGATTCTTAATACTTATCAAATTATAGTGCCTCAGGCACTTGATTGCTAACCAGAAGACTGGCTAGCCACTCCTCGGAAGGAAGGTTGGTCAAGCTACTTCCATAGTGATACCACCTTGGAAACCCAAGGAGGGGTCGCTATGAGTTGGGTCCGACTCCACAGCACATAACAGCAACATCACTTTGGCTAAACAATTTTTGACAGGAAATAGAATCATCAATTCAGATTAAAAGTGGATACCTTGTTAATAAACTGACTGACTACACCTACTACTCACCTACCAACTATCATTATCCAATTTTTTGCATTTACAATAGTTAAAAATCCATCTGTTTTGTGCATTAACAGCATATGTCTAGCAGTAACGAATATCAAGGTACAAGCGAGTGTAACACTGTTGGTTAAAGCTACGTGTCAGCTTGGGTAGGCCATGATTCTCAGTGGTTTGACAGTTATGTAATGATTTAATTTGGCAGTATATAGTGATGTAATTTGGGATCTATGTAATGATATAGTCATCCTCCATTTTGCAGTCAGATATGGGTGTCCTCCATTTCACGTAATGCCAGTTTTCACATAACGATCTCATTGGAACTTAACCACATTGATAAGTGAGGAATGGGTGTACTCACTTGAAGTTTTTGATATTGTAGTTTTTCATAGTATAGCTTTTTAATGCCACCTAGTTTATTTTTGGCTAAGCTATATTGAGTATTTAATGACTTAAACACTAGAATATTGGGAGAAACAGACTCTGGCAAATAAGAATTCTTTTTCTTTTTAAATTGTGATTTGGGTGAAAGTTTACAGCACAAATCCATTTTCCATACAGCAGTTCATACACATTTTGTTACATGACATTGATTGTAATCCCCATAATGTAACAGCTCTCTTCCTGCCTCCTCCCTGTGGTTATCTTTTCCCTGTGTCCTTCTTTCCTATGCATTCCTGTCCTCTGAGCTATCCCTTTGTGCAAATACTGCCCATTTGTTCTCCTGTGATTGATTGTTCTAAGGAGTCTACCTACCTGTGTAAATGCTAACCTTATATGCCTATCTGTTGCTTGGCTCACAGGAGTGAGTTCAATTCCAGGTCTGGCAAATAAGAATTCTTTTTTTTTTTTTCTTTTTTAATTGTGATTTGGGTGAAAATTTACAGAGCAAATTCACTTTCCATATAGCAGTTCACACACACATAATTTACCCCAGTGCAACAGTTCCCCTCCCACTTCCTCCCCATAGTTACCTCTTCCCTGTGTCCATCCCTCCATGCACTCCTGCCCCCTGAGCTGTCTCCCTGTGCATAAGCAGCCCTTCTGTCTCCCATGATTGTTCTCTCCAAGGAGTGTATCTTACCTGAGGTAAGTGTTTAACTTATATGCCTGTGTTTTGTTTGGCTAGAAACCACAGGTGTGGGTTTAATTCCAGACCCGAAGGGCAGCTAGAGGCCATAGTCTCAGCGGTTCCACCAGACTTTATCGGACCAGCAAACCTGCCCCCCCCCTTTTTTTTAATAAGAATTCTTATGTGTTAATGTTTTTAGCTATTTCCTTCAAAGAAATAATTAAAAATTATTTAAAAATTTAAGACATGTAAGGATTTACTTCTGTAGGTGATATTTCCTGGCAGTGAGTGAAAGAAATTCTCCAATTCATTTTAAAGTAGTACAATTTGAAGGTTTTGTTTTTTGTTAACTAGGTTTTCCCCAAACACCTGCTTTAATGCAAATTCAGACAACCTGATCTTAGCGTTCTAACTATCTGTAGTGTGCGGCTCTCAAAAAATCTGAAATTGTATCTGGGATGTAACATGCTACAGAGTGCAACTACACTATGGATAGTGTGTCAGTATTTATCATATTTTAAAATATGAAGTTTTTTTTTAACTCATTATTAGTACTTCTTGGACATCATAATCACCTCATTCTTTGTTCATAATTTTGCCTTAGCCATTATTTTGTAAATAAAAATGGAAAGCATAGATCAGATAATGGCTTAATATACAGAATGTGTAAAGCTCTCTTATAACTTAACAATAAAAATAGCAGCAGCCCAATTGAAAAATGGTCAAATGACGTCAATAGACATTTCACCAAAGAGGATATTCAGATATCTAGTGAGCACATGAAAAGATGCTCAATGTCATTAACTATTAAAAACCCACTGTTATCGAGTCAGTTCTGACTCATAGCAACCCTATAGCACAGATGCTGCCCCCATAGGGTTTCCAAAGCTGTAAATCTTTATAGAAGCAGACTGTCTCATCTTTCTCCCATGAAGCTGTTGGTGGGTTAGAACTGCTGACCTTCTGGTTAACAACCAGATGCATTAACCACTGCCCCCCACTAGAGCTCTTTTCATTAACTAATTAATTCATGATGCTAATGAAAACCACCTTGAAATGCTATATCACACTCACTAAGATGGCGAGGCTTAAAAAAACAAAAAATAAATATTGGCAAGGATGTGAAGAAATTGGAACTTCATCCATTGCTAATGGGAATATAAAATGGTACAACTATTCTAGAAATGGTATGGCAGTTCTTCAAAAAGTTAAATATAAAGTTACCATTTGGAAAAAAAAAAAAAAAAAACTCACTGGCATCAACTTGATTCCAACTCATAGCAACCCCCTTTGGGTTTCCAAGACAGTAAATCTTTACGGAAGTAGATTGCCTAGTCTTCCTTCTGTGGCATGGATGGTAAGTTTGAACTGCCAGCCTTCTGGTTAGCAGTCAAATACCTTAGGCACTATGCCACCAAAGTTACCGTATGACCTAGCAATTCCACTCTTAGCTATATACTCAAAAGACTTGAAAACAGTGATGCAAACAGACATGTGTATACCTGTGTTCATGAGAACACTATTCATAATAGTCAAAAGGTGGAAACAACCCAAATGTCCATCAATAGATGAATAGATAAACAAAATGTGGTATGTACATACAATGGAATATTACTCTACCATAAAGAGAAATGAAATCCTGATATATGTCACAACAGGGATGAACCCTGAAAACATGCTAAGTGAAATAAGTCAACCACAAAATGACAAATAGTGTCTGATTTCACTAATACTGGATATAGAGATTAGAATTACCAGGTAATGACTATTAAATTCTAATCTCTATATCCAGTATTAGTGAAATCAGACACTATTTGTCATTTTGTGGTTGACTTATTTCACTTAGTGTGTTTTCAGGGAGGAGCTCTGGCAGCATAGTGGCTAAGACACTTGCCTGCTAACCAGACGGTTGGCGGTTCAAACCCACCAGCCACTCCTCGGAAGGAAGGTTGGGCAATCCTACTTCCGTAGTGATACTGCCTCGGAAACCCAAGGAGCGGTCGCTATGAGTCGGGGCCGACTTGACGGCACTTAACAACAACAACAACAACCAGGCACAGGAGGAAAGGGGAAAGGTGGAATCATTGTTAAGGTGTTTAGGTAGCATGAGTTTTGTTTATGAGGGGTTCCTTCCCAGCCACTCCCCCCCCCCCCCCCCTGCCCTGGTTTCCAGATACTAGGATTACCTGACTGGGACACAGCTCTGGGCTGTGGAACAGCAGGTCATATAGGCCTGACTTCTTTCCTGTAAGACAGAAACTAGCATGGATCTTTTCATGTAGATTGAATTGGTAATTGTAGAGGTTAAATTCACCCAGGCTCACTTAGGGACAGATTAAATTAAAGCAGGGTGTAGAGGTGGGAGAGTTGTACAGAATTAAGAAAACAATACATCTTGCATTTTATTTCTTCTCTAAATAAAAGTGTTCTAACATATGATCTGAGGCACAGTTTTGTGATGGTTGTATAAGTAGCAAATGAAGTTTTTCCTTTGAGGTACTACATGCAAATTATTATGGTTTACAGAATTACAGATGCATAGGAATTTGCAGTTTACCATTTACTCTTAATCATTTCTTAGATTGAAACAAGCTGTTCTGACTTTACTCTAGGCTCTGACCTAGTCCTATCTTTGGCCTCATTTTTAAGGGAAACTATGTAAAATTTTTTTAGAAATCTGCCTATGATTAACTATTTTTCACTGTTATAAGGGGCAGTGACTCTATCTTTTACTAAATACAGTATTCAACTTCATCTTCTAATTCCCTTAACCTATGTTGTCTTCTGTATCACTTTCTGAGTAGCCTCAAGCAGTAGTCCCCATTACAACTTACTAGGAGTTGGGAAATCTGATTTAACCCTTCCCCTGCTCAGGGACCTTGTCATTGACATTAAGAAACCAACTTTGCTGTTCCGTAGTCTCTTTCATTAAACAGACAACAGTTGAGAATGTTGTTGATCTTTTTAATAGAGAAAACAGATACATAGTTTCAAAAACTCAACTTGTTGATGCAATATGTTGCTACTAGGATGATAGAATTATTTTAAGCTTGAAGCAAAAAAGAAAAAAGTTTGAAAAGCTAAATACAAAAGCTTCAGAGCAGTTTAGGATCATCTAAGTGGTTAGTATAAATGACCAAACATGTGAACAGATCCATATTTATAGATAACAGAAGTATTACTTTAAGTACTATCTAGTGGTACGATGTCAAAGCCAAGACTCCCTCATGTGCCTAGTTCTTTGGCTTGCTGGACTCATTCCATGAGAGTTTGCCCCGCATAAGGAGTGTGGGGTTAGGTTGTTCATATTGCTGTCAGTAGAAAAGGATTTTTATGGCTTAAGTGGTATTGATATTTTTCAGTTGAATGTGAACTCCTAGGGAGCTTGCACATTTCTTTATTTTCAAAACTAACTGTAACATTAGTGTTGAAATATACTGCTAATCCTGCTGTAGTATTGAGGGTACTTGCTTATGTGGGTCTTAGGGCAGACACTTGGCGTTTGTTGAATAAAATTTAATGGTGATTTAATCTGATTTCTAACTATTAAGAGATGTAACATTAGGGAAACATTTTTAAATTACATTAAACCAGATAGAAGTGGTCAGAACGATATATAATAAAATCATTAGAAATTTGAAAGTTGCCCAAACTAGGTTCATTGAAGACTCCTGCCTTTTAACCTATTAATCATGAAATTGTTCTGCTCTTCATTGTCATGTGGTCTAGTAAATAGGAGCAGTTTTTCTGTCACTAATGCTATGAACAATCAGGCTGGCTGTTTCCTGATAATGTTTTATTATAGTGGTTGCAAGTAATTCTGAAAATAGTATCTTAAGAAGATGTCTTGCTCAGAAGCATCATTTCTTCCAGGAAATAGCCTTTCATATTGGTCCTAAAAGTTCAAGGATATAGCATCCTGTTGGAGCTCTAGGATGTTAATATTTTTAGACCTTGTTTATGTGCAACATGAACCATATTGATTTCCAGATAATATGAATTTATTTAAAACAAGAGATTATACCATTCTAGAAGCAGATTTAGTTTTATTAAATTTACCTTGATTACTACTAAGAAAACTGCTGTGAAATAATAATGACATTATATTCTGACCCCTTAGCTTTGCTACTATTTCCTTTCCTTCTCAAGGTTTCTACTGTTTATGCTTGCTCTTCTTTATAGGAGTTTATAGTACAAATCAGGGAATGTGTGATTTAAGGACATTGTTAACTTGTAAGAAATGTAAGGTATATATACTGCATTTTTTTCTTTAATATATACATCCAAATGAACTCTGTTAACTCATAATTAGACCATATAATTAGAAAGATTAGAGATAACTATTTATGAGAGTGAAATATTTTCTAAGAGTATTTCAACTTACAAATCTTACATGAATTATTTTTCTTTAAAACTTGTCTACATTTTAGAATAAAAACATGGTGTAGTATAGATTTTTTTCCCCCATAATTTCTGAACTTGGGACAGAACTACATTGAAAATAAATCCCATGATTTTAAAAACTGGAACATTAAATCTGTTTTAATACTACTGTCAGTTAAAGAGAGAATGCTCAAATTTAACCATTACTTCTTTACCCTGGAAAGGCTTCTGATTTCACTCAGACTGATAAGTCTATATACTAGCCTACAGAAGTCCTAAAATGACTACAAAGTCTTAAATGACCTGGCTCCCTCATGATGGCCTCTCTCATCTTATTTCCAGTACTCTCATTCAGTTCACCTTAGCCACACTAACCTTCTTACTGTTCATCACACATGCCAGGTGCATTCTGCTGTAGGGTCTTTGTACTTGTTGTACCCTCTACCTGGAATTTCCTTCCCTCAGGTATCCACATATTCCTTTCTCATGCTCACATGCCAGTGTCTCAGTGAGATCTATTCTGATTAACTTGTTCAAAAATGACAACATATACTTCCTATCCCACTGCCAATTCCTGAACTCCCTTCCTCTGCTCTACATTTTCTTTTTCTCTATCATGTAATCATTTTCTAACAGCTATATAATGTTCTTATCTTTTAAAAACATAATGTGGGGAATAAGCATATAAAAGGTTGATCAAAGATAATGGGTAGACACAAATAATGTATGCCCACTGTTGTTGTTAGGTGCTGTCAAGTTCCTTTTCAATTCATAGTGACCCCATGTGACAAAGTTGAACTGTCCCTTATGGTTTTCTTGGCTGTAATCTTTACATTCATCATCACAAAAGATGTTTCAAGACCTGTCCTGAAGTACAATGCTGTCAGTGATAGGATAATATCCATACACCTACAAGGAAGACCAGTTAATACGACTATTATTCAAATTTATATACCAACCACCAAAACAAAAGATGAGGAAATTAAAGATTTTTGTCAACTTCTGCGGTCGGAAATTGACCAAACATACAATCAAGATGTTGCTTTTTACTGGTGATTGGAATGCAAAACTTGGAATCAAAGAAGAATCACCAGTAGTTGGAAAATTTGGCCTTCGTGACAGAAATAACGCTGGAGATCGCATGATAGAATTTTGCAAGACCAACGACTTCTTCATTGCCAATACCATTTTTCAACAACACAAATGGTGGCTATACACATGGACTTCACCAGACAGAGTGTACAGGAATCAGATTGACTACATCTGTGGCAAGAGGCAATGGAAAAGCTCAATATCTTCAGCCAAAATCAGGCCAGGAGCTGATTGTGGAACAGTCCGTCAACTGCTCATGTGCAAGTACAACTTGAAGTTAAAGACAATTAAAACAAGTCCATGAGAGCCAAAATATGATCTTGAATATATATCTCTGCTGAATTTAGAGACCATCTAAAGAATAGATTTGATGAATTGAACACCAGCGACCAAACCAGAAGAATTGTGGGATGACATCAAGAGCATCCTCCATGAAGAAAGCAAGCGGTCATTAAAAATACAAGAGAGAAAGAAAAGACCATACTGGATATCAGAAGAGACTCTGAAACTTGCCCATGAACAAAAAGTAGCTAAAGCAAATGGAAGAAATGACAAAATGAAAGAGCTGAACAGAAGATTTCAAAGAGCAGCTCAAGGAGAGAAAGCCAATTACTGTAATGAAATATGCAAAGACCTGGCATTAGAAAACCAAAAGGGAAGAACACCTCGGCATTTCTCAAGCTGAAAGAACTGAGGAGAAAATTTAAGTCTTGAGTTGGAATATTGAAAGATTCTATAGGCAAAATACTGAATGATGCCAGAAACATCAAAAGAAGATGGAAGCAATACACAGAGTCACTGCACCAAAAAGAACTGGTCCATTTCATCCATTTCAGGAGGTGGCATATGTTCAAAAACCAATGATATTGAGGGAAGAGGTTGAAGCTGTGTTGAGGGAATTGGCGAGGAACAAGGCTTCAGGAACTGATGGAATACCCATTGAGATGTTTCAACATACAGATGCTCTGCTGGAGGCACTCACTCAGTTATGCCAAGAGATTTGGAAGATAGCTACCTGGAACTGACTGGAAGGGATCCATATTTGTACCCATTCCAAAGAAAGGTGATCCCACAGAAAGTGGAAATTATCAAACAATATGTTGCATGCAAGTAAAATCTTATTGAAGATAATTCAAAAATGCTTCCAGCAGTATATAGACAGAGAACTTCCAGAGGTGCAGGCTGGATTAGAAGAGGACATGGAATGAAGGATATCACTGCTCATGTCAGATGGATCTTGGCTCAAAGTAAAGAATACCAGAAAGATGTTTACTTGTGTTTTATTGAGTATGCAAAAGCATTCAGTTGTGTGGATGATAACAAATTGTGGATAAAGGTTGAAAAGAATGGGAATTCCAGAACACTTAGTTGTACTCATGAGGATTCTGTACATAGACCAGGAAGCTGTCGTTCAAACAGAAAGAGTGAACACTGCATAGTTTGAAATCAAGAAGGGAGTGTGGCAATGTTGTATTCTTTCACCATGCTTATTCAATCAGTATGCTGAGCAAATAATCCGAAAAGCTGGACTGTCTGAAGAAGCATGTGGCATCAGGATTGGAGGAAGAAGCATTAGCAACCTGCGATACGCTGATGACATAACTTTGCTTGCTGAAAATGAGGATGACTTGTACTTACTGATGAATATTGAAGAATACAGTCTGCAGTATGGATTACATCTCAATATAAAGAAAACAAAAATCCTCACAACTGGACC
>NW_006922241.1:286541-288220 GCF_000298275.1 Orycteropus afer afer
TGGTAAGGTGTAGGGTCGACGAAAGAGGGGAAGGCCCTCAACGAGGTGGATTGACATGGTGGCAGCGGCGATGGGCTCAAGTGTAGCCAGAATCATGGAGCTGGCTCAGGACTGAGCGGTGTTTCGTTCTGTTGTGCATGGGGTCACCATGAGTCAGAAACGACTCGATGGCACTTAACAACAGCAACAATCTTTACAGAAATAGAGTGCCAGATCCTTTTCCCATGGAGCTTTCACGTTAGTTTGAACTACTAACCTTTGGATTAGCAGCTGAGCATCTTATCATTGTACCACCAGTCTGCTTTTATGTCCACTACAGAAAATAAATGGTCAGAAGGGAAATTAAGAAAATATACATTTTTTAAATTCTCAGACCTGAACCAAGGGGGGACATCAAGGTCAGTTGGCACAACATTGTAATCAAAGACAATGTTCTGCATTCTACTTTGAAGAATAGCAACTGGAGTTTTAAAAATTTTTGAGTGGCCATCTAAAATGTAGCTACTGGTTTCTCCCTATCTGGAACAAAGAAGAGTGAAGAAAGGAGAAGACACATGGAAAAAATTAGTCCAAAGGATAAATGAACCATGTGAAACTGAGCCTCCATGACCCTAGAACCAGAAGTAGATGGTGTGTGGCTACCACTACCAGCTGCTCTGAAAGTGATCACATTAGAAGGTCCTGGATAGAGTAACAGAAAAATGTAGAACAAGACTCAAAATTATTATTAAAAAAAAAAAAAAAAACAGAGAGAGTGAGAGAGACCAGGTTTACTGGTTAACTTGTTAGGTAGAGACTGTTATAGCTCCCAAGACTATGGTGCGTGATAACCCATTGGTCCTGGAACTAAACTCACTCCTATACCTGACTTTTCAAACAGTAGACAAGTCTACAAGGTCTAGGAAGGTAGACACCTTAGAATGATCAACCATTTGAGATCAAAGGGCAGCATTTGCCCATTGACAAAGTTCAGAAGTCAGGAAAGGTTAGGAGAGAAGGAGGAATGGAAACAAGAAACACAGAGCAACATTCTGGCAAGATGGCAGAATAGGCAGACAAACTACACAGACTCTCTTCAACAAAGAAAAGGGTAAGCAGTTAACACAGATACAGAAGATAATTGTGGACCCCTGACGTTTGAAAGTAAGGATACAGAAGTGGACTAAACCTGCATGAAAATACCAAAAAAGGAGACATAAGGAACTGCGATCTGTCAACGATGGCACAGACAGCTTGGATATTGCCAAGTGGTGGAAAGACCTAAGAGTTAACCTAAAAATCAACCCTGCTAGCCAGAGACTGCACAGAGGACTGCACTGGTAGCCAGTGAATAAAAGGGGAAGCAGTGAAGGGGGAGATGGGCTGAGCTGTGGACTTTTGCCTGTCCAGAGGGTGAGGTCATTTTGAATGTTTACAAGCAATTCAACCAATTGGATATTTAAGGCAACAGTGTCCACTCAGATTCCAGGGATACTAGAATAGGTTCCATTTGCCGGGTACTGCAAGGACAATTCCGCACGTGAATGACTGGAAAGGTGCTATATTCCCCTTGTTACTCTTATAACGCACACCCTCTTGGTGAATGGAAGTGTGGCAATCCCTCATCCCATCCACTTTCTGGGTTGGCAGGAATTCCATCCCAGTCTGTGTGCTCTGACGGAGCCTGGGTGCCCTGCCCT
>NW_006922241.1:288487-304759 GCF_000298275.1 Orycteropus afer afer
TTGAACCGCCAGCCGTCTGGTTAGCAGGCAAGTGACTTAGCCACTATGCTACATTTCACAAATAGAAAAATAATAATAAATGGGAATAATATATATGAAAGATACAGAACTGAAATTAGTATACAAATGATTGGTTTGTATGTCCTCTTACAACTGGTTCCTTCAAGGGTTAATGAATTCATTAGTAGGATGCAGACAGTTAGACTGTCCAGCAAAATGAAAACTCTCAGACCCTGCAGAGACTACTTTGACCAGGACTCTTCTGAGAGCGGGTTAGTAGAGCTGTTGCTATTTTCCTCCAGTACTCCTGAAGCTCAAAGTCAGCCAAGCATTTATACTTTAAAGGATCTCTTTGCAAAAGGGACATTAGAACCCTTTCAGATCAGCACTTTTCCACCTTAGAGACAAAATTATCCTATTGGGTATGTTGTTAGAACTCATACTATTTTTTTAGGTAGGTTGTAACTCAGTCTATGTGTGAATTATTTACAGATGAATGGAGTTCCAGCTGAATTGCCTTATTTAAATGCATCATTACTGGACACTTCAATAGCTTCTCCATTTGACCACTGTATTTTACTTTATTTCAAATGTATTTGCATAACCAGTCTATATCATTCCTGATTCATCAGTTTTATTGTATTAAAGTAATAATTTTACCTATCTTTAAAGCTATATATGCCTTACATTATTGCTACCATGGGATTTTATACGTGAACTACAGAATTTTTTCTTTTGTATTTTTGTGACCTTGTTTTAATATTATTACACATTTGAAATTGTTTTCCTCCCAGTGCCATCTAGTATTTTGTTTGTTTTTAAAATCTTTTTAATCCCTTACTTATGAGTGTCTATTAGCAAAGATGTCCTAGGTGATTGGCAAGGCTCTCCAGTGGTATTCTCTGTCCTTCCCTGCCAGTATTGCCATGAGAAAGCTCACTGTATTACTCTGATGCTGCTGAGAATGTCCCTACCTTCCTTTGTTACTTCCTGCCTCCATTGTTACCTGACTTTCGTGCCAAAAACCCCCAAACAAACCCATTGCCAGTGAGTCAATTCTGACTCACAGTGACCCTATAAAACAGTAGAACTGCCCCATAAGATTTCTAAGACTGTAAAGCTTTATGGAAGCAGACTGCCACATCTTTCTCCCACAGAGCAGATGATGGTGGGTATAAACTGCTGGTGAGCAACAGAGTGCTTCAACCACTGTGCTCCTTCTTGGCTTCCATAAAACCAAACTCAAACTCATTGTCATCTAGTCAGTTACAACTCATAGAGTTGTC
Source organism: Orycteropus afer afer (assembly GCF_000298275.1). Classification (NCBI taxonomy): domain Eukaryota; kingdom Metazoa; phylum Chordata; class Mammalia; order Tubulidentata; family Orycteropodidae; genus Orycteropus; species Orycteropus afer. The sequence goes on from NW_006922241.1 coordinate 289,774, forward strand.
AAAAATGCAACTTTGGGTTTCTGAGGTGGTAAATCTTTACAGAAGTAGATTTCCCACTCTTTCTTCTGCAGAGTAGATGGTGGGTTTAAACCACCAGCCTTCTGGTTAGCAAGCGTATACCTTAGGCACTAAACCACCAGAGCTCATCTTGGCTTCCATAGCACATGTCAATTCAGACCTCTGTCTCTCCAGCCACGATGCCAGTGAAAATTTTAACTTCACACTGCCAGTTAGGGACTCTTACCCACCAGACATGTTAGCATCACTGTATATTCCATTTATTTTTGTTTATTACTCTTCACCTTTCCTGTTATTGTAAAATACCATTTTTCCAAGGATTCTTCTAGAACCTTTAAAGCCTTAAATATTTAGAGTTTTGAATTTCTTTGTACATATTCCTCAAATAGTTTTCCATTTCAAAACAATAGAGTCCTAACAAGGACCTTATGTAATTTGTTCAACTAGTATCTCTGTTAGCTCAGCATCTATTTATCTCCTTATTGCTTACTGTTGCAGTCATACTGTACCCTTGTTCCTTCTCAGGAAATTTGCACTTGCTGATTTTTCTTTCTGGAATGTTCTATTCTGAGATGTCCTTATGGTTTATTCTCTCACTTCTTTCAGATTTTTACTCCACTGTCAGCTTTTCAGTGGCCCTCTGAACTGACCATCTTGAATAAAATAGCAATCCCCACTATCAGCATATTCTGTGCTCTATAGCATTTATTGTTGTTAGACAGGTTATATATTTTACATATTGGTTTATTGCCTGTCAGCCTGAAGTTGACAGCAAACTCCACAAGGTTTTATTTTATAAATTATCATATTCTCGGTATTTAGAATAATGCTTGGCCCATCATAAACACTCAGAAATATTTGTTGAAGAATGAATGTTATTAATGTCACTATCCTATATGGATACATTTTTAGCTAAGATTGACCAATCTCTTCATGTAAGAGGATAGAATTATGGTCAGGTTGTCAATTTGATCCCAGGTTTCTCCCAATCAAGAAAAATTCTTAGTTTTAATGTGATCTTATTTCTGTATATTTTCCATCATGATTTCTGCTGTTGGTGCCTTATTTAAGAAATAACTCCATCAATTCTAAGACCATGAAATACTCTCCTGTGTTATTATTTGAAAAGTTTATTCTTTCACTACAACCTTCCTTGATTATATAATATCAATAAAAATTTTGAAATATGCTTCATTTATGTATACCACCACTCGTCTGTCAGTTTGTTGTACTGTGGTAGCTTACACATTCCTGTGAGGCTGAGGCTGTGCCACCAGTATTTCAAATACCAGCAGGGTCATCCATGGTAGATGAGTTTCAATGGAGCTTCCAGACTAAGACAGACTCAGAATAATAAAGGGACCATCCACTTCTCAAAGAATTGGCCAGTGAAAACCTCATGAATAGTAGTGAAACACTGTCTGATATATTACTGAAAAACTTCATGAATAGCCTTGAAACATTGTATGATATAGTGCCAGAAGATGAGCCCCTCAGGTCTGAAAACACTCAAAATACAACTGAGGAAGAGCTTCCTCCTCAGAGTAGAGCCAACTTTAATGAGTGGATAGACTAAAGCTTTCAGAACCTCCATTTGCTATTGTGGCATGACTCAAAATGAGAAGAAACAGCTGTAAACATCCATTAATAGTCAAAATGTGGAATGTATGCAGTATGAATCTAGGAAAATTAGAAGTTGTCAAAAATGCAATCAAGCGCATAAAGATCAATATCCCAGGCATAAGTAAGCTAAAAGGGAGTGGTTTGGGCCATTTTGAATCAGACAATCATATGATCTACTATGCTGAGAATGACAAATTGAAGAGGAATGGCATGGCATTCATTGTCACAAAGAATGTTTCAAGATAAATCCTCAAGTACAATGCTGTCAGTGATAGGATAATATGCATACGCCTATGAGGAAGACCAGGTAATACTACTATTATTCATTCACGCACCAACCATCAAAGCCAAAGATGAGGAAATTGAAGATTTCTACCAACTTCTGCAGTCTGAAATTGAGCAAACGTGCAATCAAGATGTGTTAATTATCAGTGGTGATTGGAATGCAAAAGTTGGAAATGAAGAATCACCAAAAATTGGAAAATACGACCTTGGTAATAGAAAAGATACTGGAGGTTGCATGATAGAATTTTGCAAGACCAACGGCTTATTCATTGCAAATACCTGTTTTCAACAACAAAAATGGTAGCTATACATGTGGACTTAGCCAGATGGAGTACACAGGAATCAGTTCAGCTACATCTGTGGAAAGAGATGATGTACAAGCTCACTATCTTCAGCCAAAACAAGGCCGGAAGTTGACTATGGAAAAGACCATCAACTGCTTATGTGCAAGTTCAAGTTGAAGCTGAAGACAATTCAAACAAGTCCACGAGAGCCACAATATGACCTTGATTATATCCTTCCTGAATTTAGAGACCATCTGAAGAATAGATTTGATGCATAGAACACCGTGACCAAAAATCAGAGGAATTGTGGGATGACATCAAGAGCATCATCCATGAAGAAAGCAAAAGGTCCTTATAAAGCCAGGAAAGGAAGAAAAACCAAAATGAATGTCAGAAGAGACTCTGAAATTTGCCCTTGAATGGGGAGTAGCTAAAGCTGGTTGGAGAATTGACAAGACGAAAGAGCTGAACTGAAGATTCCAAAGAGCAGCTCAAGAAGACAAAGTCACTTATTATAATGAAATGTGCTAAGACCTGGAGTTAGAAAACCAAAAGGGAAGAACACGCTCAGCATTTCTCAAGCTGAAAGAACTGAAGAAAAAGTTTAAGCCTCAGGTTGCAATATTGAAAGATTCCATGGGCAATATATTGAACAATGTGGGAAACATCATAAGAAGATGGATGGAATCCCCAGAGTCACTATACCAAAAAGAATTGGTAGATGATCATCCATATCAGGAGGTGGCATATGTTCAAGAGCTAATGGTATTGAAGGAAGAAGACTAAGTAGCACAGAAGGAATTGGTGAAAAACAAGGCTCCAGGAATTGACAGAATACCCACTGAGATACTTCAACAAATGGATGCTCCGCTGGAGGCACTCACTTGGCTATGCCAAGAGATTTGGAAGACAGTTACCTTGTGAGCTGACTGGAAGAAATCCATATTTGTACCCATTCCAAAGAAATTTGATCCCACAGAATGTGGAAATTACTGAACAGTATCGATATCACACACAAGTAAAATCTTAAGATAATTCAAAAATGAATGCAGCAGTATATTGACAGAGAACTTCCAGAAATGCAAGTTGGATTCAGAAAGGGATGTGGAGTGAGGGATATCATTGCTGATGACAGGTGGATCTTGTCTAAAAGCAAATAATACCAGAAAAGATGTTTACTTGTGTTTTGTTGACTATGTAAAGGCATTTGATTGTGTGGATCATAACAAATTTTAGACAATATTGAGAAGAATGGGAATTCCAGAATACATCATTGTACTCATGAGGAACCTGTACACAGACCAGGAGGCTGTCATTCATACAGAACATGGGGGCCCTGCATGTTTTAAAATCAGGAAAGGAGTGTGTCAGGGTTGTATTCTTTCACCATACTTGTTCAATCTATATGCTGAGCAAATAATCTGAGAAGATGGACTGTATGAAGAACATGGGATCAGGATCGGAGGAAGGCTCATTAACTACCTGAGACATGCAGACCAACACAACTTTGCTTGCTGAAAGTGAGCATGACTTGAAGCACTTACTGATGAAGATTAAAGACTATTGTGGTATGGATTACACCTCAGTATGACGAAAACAAAAATCCTCACAATGGGAGCAATAAGCAGCATCATGGTAGATGGATAAAAGATTGAAGTTGTCAATGACTTCATATTGCTTGGCTCTACAATCAATGCCAAACCAAGCAGCAGTCAAGACATCAAAAGATGTATTGCATTGGGCAAATCTATTGCAAAAGACCTCTTTAAGGTGGTGAAGAGCAAAGATGCCCCTTGAAGACTAAGATGCACCTAATCCAAGCCATAGTATTTTTAATCACCTCATATGCTTGTGAGAGCTGGACAGTGAATAAGGAAGACCCAAGAAGAGTCGATGCTTTTGAGTTGTGGTGTTGGTGAAGAATGTTGAAAGTACCATGGACTGCTAAAAGAAGTAACAAATCTGTCCTGGAAGGAGTGTGGCCAGAATGTTCCTTAGAAGTGAGAATGGCCAAACTTCGTCTTACCTACTTTCATCATGTTGTCAGAAGGGACCATTCTCTGGAGAAGGATGTCATGCTTGGTAAATTGGAGGGTCAATGAAAGAGGGGAAGGCCCTCAACAAGATGGACAGATGTGGTGGCTGCAGCAATGGGCTCAAGCATAGTAGGTATCATGAGGCTGGCATGAGCAGCATTTTGTTCTGTGGTACATAGGATTGCTATGAGTCAGAGATGACTCAATGGCACATAACAACAACAAAAACAACAACACATTTTGTTTCATAACATTGGTTGCAATTCCCTTAGTGCAACAACACTTTTCCCCCCTTCTTCCCTGGGTTTCCTATTTCCATTCATCCTTCTTTCATGCCCCTTCCTGCTTTCTGAACTTAGTTTTTGGGCAAATACTGCCTTCTTGGTCTCATATGGTTGATGGCATTGAGGAACACATTCCTCTCTGGTGTTATTTGTCATTTTTGTAAGCCTGGTTGTTTAGCTGAAAGTTATTCCCTGGGGGTGGGTTCAGTTCCAACCTTGAAGGCTATTTAAGGGCTCCAAGCTCAGGAGTTCCACTAGTCTTTATCAGACCTGTAAGTCTGGTTGTTTTTATGTTTTTGAATTTTGTTATATATTTTTTCCCCTCTCTATTAGGACTTTCTATTGTGATTCTGATTAGAGCAGTCAGTAATGGTAGCTGGTTACTACCTAGTTTCTCTGGTCTCTGATAGTGGAAGCTCTGGCTCACATGGTACATTAATCCATTGCACTTATTGTTTCCTTGAGTCATTGACGTGTCTTCTCTTTTCTTTGCTCTGGACAAAGGAGACCAATAGTTGCATTTTAAATGGCCATTTGCAAGCTTTTAAGACCTCAGTCACTACTCACCCAAGTAGGATGTTGAAAGTTTTCTTTGTGGATTGTGTTATGCCATTTGACCTGGTTGTCCCCCTAGACTATGATCCTAAGTCCTCAAGTCCAGTGAGTCATTCCTTCAGAGTGTTTGGTTATATAGCTTACAAGTTTTTAGAACCTTGCCCCCTATATGTTCTACACTATCCTTGGGTATATTTCTTGCACATACAGGTGCTTGTGTAGAAATATCTTCTGCCAAATCTATATGTTGGTACAGAGTACTAAAAGGTGTTGGTAAATTCTGAAAGGTGTTGGCAAAGAATGCTGAAAATACCATGGACTTCCAAAAGAACTAACAAATCTGTCCTGGAAGAAGTGCAGCTGGAATGCTCCTTGGAAGCAAGAATGGCCTGACTTTGTCTCACCTACTTTAGTAGATGAGACAAAGGATTGTCAAACGATCATTCCCTGGAGAAGGATACCATGCTAGGTAAAGTGCATGGTCAGCAGAAAAGGGGAAGGCCTCAAAAAGAAGTATTGATACAGTGGCTACAGTGAAGGACTCAAGCATAGCAAGTGTTATGAGGATGGTACAGGACCAGACAGTGTTTTATTCTCTTGTACCTGGGGTCACTGTATGTCAGAGCTGACTTGATGGCACCTAACAACATACCAACAACAACAAACCTGTATATCAAAAGTAGAATCTTACGGACTTTTTCTTTAATTAGTATGTGAAGGTAAGGTCAAAAGAAAAATAATTTAAAGAATAAAACCAAAACAAACCAAACTCACTGCTATCAAGTTGGATCCAACTCATAGCGAACCCTCCTTGGGTTTCCAAGGCAGTATCACTACAGAAGTAGATTGCCCAACCTTTCTTCTGAGAAGTGGCTGGTGGGTTTAAACCTCCAGCCTTCTGTTTAGCAGTCTAATAAAAAAGGAGGTAGATTTCCTGGAATTATTTGCATCTGGTTTCCCAATAAACTCCACAGTGTTTTTTAAGTGATTACATAGCTATTGGAAAAATTTTAAGAATCACTAAAAATCAAGGAAAAAAGAGGTATAATTTTAATGCATTTGAGCCATAGTAAAATGTTTTACATTTGGACATAAAGAGTGAAAAACAAGTCTGATATAGTTGAAATTTATTGTACTGAGGCCAACTCCTAAAGTATAATGCATTTCATTAACATGCATATGTAGTTAGAAGGTTGGTAAGTTGTATATCGTAGTTATATGCCAAATGACCAATAGTTGTTATTATGATATTTATGTGAGCTTACTAATTGCAAAATAAATAAGAAATTAGAATTTCTTATAGCAAAATGAAGTCTGTTAGAAAAGTATCATCAGCATTTTCAGAAATATTAAAATATAAAAAGGGCATAGAGGTTGGAGACACGATTTGAAACCAAAACACAGTGCACGCAAACATTTCTAGGCCACATAAAAACCAGTTGCCATTGAGTTGGCTCTGAATCATGTTTGACCCCCACATGTGTCAAAGTAAAACCATGTTTTATCAGGTTTTAGTGGCTGTTATTTTGGCAATAGATCCCTAGGCCTTTCTTCCTCCAAATGCAAGTACCATGCATAGACTACTATGATAGATCTCTTTATCATTAAGAAATTGCTTTTGACAAAAACATTATAGTAGATTTTTTTCCCCCTGAGATTGCTGAATTCTAAACTAACATATGTTGAGTCAGAACTTTCCAGGTAGAAACTAATGAATCATTAAATTTACCTGCACGGTTTTTCACCAAAAATCCATGCTTTCTGTCATACATTGCTTTTCTTAAATGCACAAATGTTCAAAACCTGAGCATTTTTCATTAAACTCCATACTACCGTGTACTCACATCAAAATATTCATTGAATAGTCACTCTTCCCTGACCTTGAATTTTCCCTTAAATAAAATTTTAGAGTTAATAAATTGACTTCACTGCAGCTTTTGGACCACATTGAAAGTTTTAGTTCTAGCATGATGAATTGCAAGGCAGCCCTGTGAGGAATAATTTTAAAAAGTATAACATAAGAGTTGTTGTTGTTAGGTATGGCCGAGTTGGACCCGACTTGTAGTGACTTCTCCTTGGGTTTCTGAGGTGGTATCACTACAGAAGTAGATTGCCCAGCCTTCCTTCCAAGGAGTGACTGGTGGGTTTGAACCCTACCACCCTTCTGGTTAGCAGTCAGGTGCCTTAGGCACTATGCTACCAGAGCTCCAAGGTAACCCTGGTGACACAGAAAGAATTAAGGTTTTTATAACAGAGGTGGAAAAGGTAAAGGAAGACGTGAGAAGATAAAGCCCTTAGGGCTGGTCTGTGCTGGCTTTGTCAAACCCTAGTTAGGCCTCAGAATAGCCTATGCAGTTTGTTTTTATTGTAGTTTTGTTTTGTTTTAATACAGCTAAAGACTTAACAGAATCTCTTGTCTAAAGACTTACAGAATCTCTGGGAGTAGCGCTGACCATAGTAATTTTTAAATGAAAGTCCCTATTGGTTTTGTTAGAACCAAACATGAGAACTACTATTGCTTGACTAAGTAGATAATCTTGTATTTTCTTCCTTTTCCCCCTGTCTTTAAAAACCAAGGGAGCTCTGGTGGCACATTGGTTAAAGCATTGGACCAAAAAGTTGATGGTTTGAACCCACCAGCAGCTCTGTGGGAGAAAGATGAGACAATCTGCTTCCTTCAAGATTTACAGCCTTGTCAACCCTGTGAGACAGTTCTGCTGTGTCCTATAGGGTTGTGATAAGTCATAATCAACTCCATGGCAGTGGGTTTGGTTTGGGTTTTGTTATAGTCAGGGTTGTGTGCCAGCTTGGCTAGACCATGATTCTTGAGTGGTTTACGCAGTTGTGGTGTGTTCCTTCCCATGATGAGATCTAATATAAGGTAGTTACCTCTGAGGTGGGATATGCTTTAAGCAGCCAGTCAGTTGAAAGGGAGTTTCCTTAGGGGTGGGGCCTGCTTCCAGTATATGTACGGACATGCTGGGAAAATTCAAAAACTTTGTCAAATCTGGATCCTCTCCTACTGCCTGCCTATCTTGTGTTTATCAGGCCCTGTAGCAGCTTGAGTCAGGAAAAGTCTTCAGCTTGACATTTGGCCCACGAACCTGGAACTTGCCAGCCTCCAAAACTGTCCTGTGAGCCAGCAATCCACCATTTTGCCTGCTGATCTCAGATTTGGCATCCACCAAAGTCAGCAGCCCGCTATACTTCCTGCCAATCTTAGGCTCATCAGCCCTGCAGCTGCGTGAGTCAGAAAAAGCTGCTAACTTGACATTTGACTTGGGACTTTCCTGCTCCCTCTCCCATTCCCTCACAGGTTATTAAAAAACAAACTAAAATAAAAACCAAGAATGTCTCATTTGAAGCAACCTCTATATGTCTCTGTCCCTTGGATCCTGACTAACAAAATTGAAATGGAAGGCCAGACAGAGGTAGTTAAAAAAAAAAAAAAAAGACTGTATCTCAGCATGCAAAATATTATTTGAAACAAGACAATGATTTTGAAGTTAGCGTGATATTAACTAAAAAGTAACTTTTATTCATAATGTTACTAAAATACTAATAATTTCAAATATGAAATTAAATAGAAAATTTAGAAATGAGAACAGATAATCAAGGTAGGTATGTTTTCCCCTCCTGGCTGAGATCTTCTATGGATTTATGTCAAATGAACTATACTATTTTGTAATTCTTAAAAAATGTTTTTCACTTTCCTTAAAAAAAAAAAAAAAAATTCACTGCCATCAAGTTGAGTCCTACTCATAGCGACCCCTCCTTGGGTTTCCGAGGTGATATCACTATGGAAGTAGATTGCCCAACCTTACTTCTGAGAAGTGGCTGGTGGGTTTGAACTGCCAGCCTTCTGATTAGCAGTCAGGTGCCTTAGGTACTACACTACCAGAGCTCCTATATTCTGTCATAGTTGATGCTTTTTAGTCATTACCTGGTATGAAAAAACATCTGAATTTTTACTTTCAAATACCTAGTTTTTATTATCTTGCAGCTAATGTTATGTTTATTCAATTGCTGAGATAACTGGAAAAAATTACATTTTTATCTTTTGCTTTGTAAGGTAACCTTTGACCCTGAAACAGAAACTGACTCTTTTTGAGATTCATTACATGGATTAGGATTTCTTAATTATGATTGGTTATAATAATAATATGTTATCCTTCTGATGTAAAAATAGTTTCTGACTTCACATCCACTGACAATTTTTTATTTATGTGTTTCGATCATAGAAAAGTTAACTGTTGACAGGTTAATAGACCAGACTTTTCTACACAGTTGCAAGCATTAGATGGAGGTCGTATGGTTAGAAAGGAAAAACAAAAAATGTAGTCCTACCTGATTTAAGATAGAGGACTGAGCATACATATTGACTTCATGTCCCTCCTGAGGCCTCATTAAAATATAAGCATAGAAGCACATACAGGGTAGATCCATGCAGCAAAGATAATTCGAGGGACACACTAGCACTTGTAAGTTTTCAAGAAATTAACTAGGAGTAGGAAAGATGGTAGTGAGTTAATTGATGAATCAAGCTGTGAGGAGGCTACAGAGGTAGGAAGGAAACAATCAGTATTCCTTAGCCCTGGAGAGGCTGTGGACTTAGAATCTGCAAGTATGAAAAAGGACAGGAGGCAGATAAATCATTAATTAAAGTTCAGTGTATGAAACTAGGATAGTTGGTTTTCCACCCCATTTCCACAGATCCAAGACCAGAAATTAGTGCCTTATCTCAGAAGAAATGGAGTGAGCCATGTGGAAAGAAGTCAGGATATTCTGTTGTACGTTTTGGCACCTCACACATCAGACCACATAACTCTGGATTTTTGGCAGTTGCATCCTGAGCTGACTTCTTACCTGTTCATTAAAGCTCCTCTCTAAAGTCAAGCCTGCATGTCTAACCATCCCTTGGTACACAGAGCTCTAGGTAATGCTACTAAGCAGTCAAGAAGACAAATGAAACCTACTGTTTTTTTTTTTTTCAACTATGCTTGTCCATTTTTTCTGAAACCTTCCTATTCTAAATGCGTAATTATCTGTTACGTTCTTATCTTCAGAGTTATTGTTCATTAAATATTTGTTCTTCACTGTACAGATTTTTCATAAATTGAAGCTGACTCGGTTTTCAAGAGTTAACTCATTTTTTGTAGCCTAATCTCAGGATAATTACCTTTTTTTTCCTGAAGACAATTTTATTTGCTAATATATCAATAGGATATAATTTAGGAACAATTAGATACTGTTTAGATTTCATCATATTAGTTTGAATTTAATGATAGCATAAACTAATATAATGTACATATACTAATTGTGAAAATTCATATTTATTTATTCTGTTGAATTGATCCTTTTTTTTTTTGCCTGTAAGAGATACAGAATGCATTATTAGCACTGTTGAGAAATGTTGATTTTATTAAGTAGAAGAGAAGAACATATTTCTTGTCTTTAAAACATTTAATAATGTTAAATTGAATGTAGTGTTCAGAAGCACTGCAATTAGACCCAATCTTAATTTTTCTCATTTCCTTAAATTTTCATGGATATCAATATTGAGCTATTTTTGTATTCAATCTCAGGTAAATAAATTAACCCAAATATGCATGACTGAAATTATCATCTACAAAATTTTCCCAATACATTTGAAAAATATCCTAATAGTGGCAAGTCCATATACTTTGTTTTATTAAATGCTATGCTGACTTCTCAATAGATATATAATCAGAAGAAAAAGATCTAAAATGTAATGAAAGCTAACTGTGCTGTTGTAAAATCCAAAATGAGCTTGTATCACTGAACCTGGACTGACCTTGGAGACCAGTGGAAACTCCTTTTAGTAAAATTTCTGATTATTGTTGGGTTACTGAGAACATGAGGAATATTATACCTGTTCTTGAAGGTCAGTAGCATCAGCATAATTATGCATAATTTGGGTATTGATTTTAATCTGTAATAGACTTTTATGTTTTGTACTTTGGTTGACTTGACATTATCTTTCCCTATCATCCATAGGGGAGCTCTGGTGGTATAGTACCTAAGGCACTCGACTGCTAACCAGAAGGTTGGCAATTCAAACCCACCAGCCACTCCTCAGAAGGAAGGTTGGGTAGTCTACTTCTGTAGTAATACCGCCTCGGAAACCCAAGGAGCAGTCACCATGAGTCAGGTCTGACTCAATGGCAGTGTGTATCACCCATATAAGGAGCTCTGGTGATGGCAGTGGTTAAGGCATTCAGCTGCTAAGCAAAAGGTCAGTTGTTGAAAACCATTAGCCACTCTATGGAGGAAGATGAGGCAGCCTGCTTCCATAAAGATTTATACCCTTACAAACCCTGAGGCAAGGAGCTCTGGTAGCATAGTGCCTAAGGCATTTGACTGCTAACCAGAGGTTGGCAGTTTAAACCCACCAACCACTCTGCAAAAGGAAGAGTGAGCAGTCTACTTACATAAAGATTTACCACCTCAGAAACCCAGAGGGGATCATCTTGGGTCAAATGGACTGGATGGCAGTGAGTTTGGTTGTTTGTTTTTGTTTTTTGTAAACCCTGGGGCAGTTCTACTTAGTCCTAAGTTTGCTATGAGTTAAAATTGACTTGATGATAATGACTTTTGTTTTTGTTTTATCACCCATATAAGGAGCCCTGTTGGTGTAGTGCACTAGGCTGCTAATCAGCTGAGAGGTTGGAGAGTCAAACCCACCAGCCCCTCCATAGAGGAAGGGACCTGGTAGTCCGGTCCAGTAAAGAGTACAGCCTTAGAAACCCTATGGGTCAGTTCTACTCTGTCTCATATGGTCACTCTGAGTCAGAATTGACTCGACAGCATACAACAGTTATCACCCAAATTACAGTTGAAATCAACTGAAAAGTTTTAATTAATGGTCCTTTATAGATGTTTTTAATATATAGATTTGTTGTTATCTACTGTATAGATAGACTTGTTTTGCTTTTTTCCTATTTGATATTTTGAATTTCTGTATTACTCAGTTCCAGATATTCTATTTTACAGAAACATTTATTAAAAATTTTCATCTGAAATTTATGGTAGAAAAATGCATAGGAGGGCATTTTAGAAGACAGTGAGGACAAAAGATCTTCTGACAGTCGGTTTGCTCTCAATGAGTATGTACTAACTGGAAGGCTTACTTAGACCCTCAAAATTATTAGTTTCCGTGAGCATTCATATCAGTATGCCCTTTGCCTGAAGTCATTATGTACTAGTTAGGAACTTTGTGTTCATTTTTAAAAATACCAGTTCTTTTCAGAATAGCACAAATTTCTCAGAAAGAAAAATAAGACTACAGATTTATTTATTGAACAAAATGAATATTTTGGTGGGCTTATGTCAATTTTAATAGAAACATTAGCATTAGATAATTTGAGAGTTTTTATATATGCACTTATTTTGTGTAATACAAGGTAAAGATTCTGTGGTCATGTGAATTTTTGAAACTAATGTTCTAACAACTAATGTTGCAGCTTACTGAATCGCAGTTTCACCTACATGATTGCAATTTTTGGTTCTATTCAGTTTGGGACATTTAAGACCCTATATAGTTTTGTCTAGTTAGTTTTAAAGAGGATTCAGCCTCTCCATGAGCAATATAATATTCAACAATTTCTGTACTGCTGTAATTGATCTATAGTTACAGGTATATTTGGAGAAAAGCAAGGACCTCTGGTCACACTGTGGTTAAGGCATTGAGCTGTTAACCAGAAGGTCAGTGGTTCAAATCTACCAGCTACTCTGCAGAAGAAAAATGGAGCAGTCTGCTTCCATAAATATTTACAGCCTTGGAAACCCTATAGAGGTCACTGTGAGTTGGAATCATCTTGATGGCAATGGGTTTGGATTTTTGGTTAGAGGAAAGCAAACACATACTAAATCCAAAGGCATAGAAATTGGATCTGCTTTCCACTGGCAAGTATGTCTTTGTAGAACTGAATAGCAGCAATATTTTGAGGATAACCAAAAACTTTTCTTTTACTGAGCATTGGTACCCTTTTTTTTCAACAGTGTCTGGAGGTTTTTTTTCTGTTTGTTTGTTTTTTTATCAATATCAATATATCCTCCCCTAAACAAGATCTATAGCACACTTACTTTCCTTTTTCTTGATAAAAAAGAACAATGCAATATATTGCTGTGGGGTCGGATCCAACTCACAGCAACCCCTCCTTGGGTTTCCGAGGTGGTATCGCTACGGAAGTAGATCGCCCAACCTTTCTTCTGAGGAGTGGTTGGTGGGTTTGAACCACCAGCCTTCTGGTTAGCAGTCAAATGCATTAGGCATTATGCCACCAGAGCTCCTTCTAAAATATTATTGTATTTTAACTTTGGATTATTTCCTTTTTACATTATACATCAGTCATTATTTAAGTTTAAAGTTTTACTGCTTCTGTAATATTTTCCAAGTGTCTGGACTTTTGTTTTATTAAAATAGATAACATATTAATTGTTTTAAATTATATCTGAAGGTGTTAAGCAAGGCTGAGTTTTTGTATAGCTGAAACTGTATTTTCGTCTTTCACATGAATGTGAACTATGCTATGTCAATTGATTTAGCTGTCCCCCATGATCTTGGTCCTAAGCCCCCAAGCCCACAACCATGAGCATATATAGGTTTGGCAGAGTATATTTGTATGTACATATTTGTATGTGCTGTCAATATATCTATATATATAGTGGTGCTAACGAGGGCAAAGTTATGTTCTTCTCTTTCAACATTGCTTTAGCTATTTGGGCCCCTTCCGTTCCACATAAAGTTAAGGATTGGTTTTTCTATTGCTGTAAAAAAGCTATTGGAATTTTGATTGGGATTGCATTGAATCTGTAGATCGCTCCGGGTAGTACTGACATCTTAACAACATCAAGTCTTCCAATCCATAAACATGGGACATCTTTCGGTTTGTTTAAGTCTTCTTTAATCTCTTTCAGCAGTATTTCATAGTTTTCACTGTATAAGTCCTTCATATCCCTGTTGTTGTTGTTGTTATGTGCTGTCGAGTCAGACCTGACTCATAGCAACCCCTCCTTGGGTTTCCGAGGCAGTTATCACTATAGAAGTAGATTGCCCAACCTTCCTTCCGAGGTGTGGCTGGTGGGTTTGAACTGCCAGCCTTCTGGTTAGCAGTCAAGTGCCTTAGGCACTATCCCTGGTTAGATCTCTTCCAGATATTTTATTCTCTTAGGTGCTATTGTAAATGGAATTGTTTCTCTAATTTCCTTTTCAGATTCCTTGTTGCTGATGTATAGAAACCCAGCTGATTTTTATGTGTTGACTTAATTCCCTACAACTTTGCTAAATTCCTCTATTAGCTCTAAAGTTTTCTTATGGACTCTTTGGATTCTCTATGTATAGGTCTATTAAGTTTTTTTTTTTTTTTTTTTTTTTTAATCAGACGTTGCTAAAAAGAAAAAAAAATTCTGATGTCAATATACTTTGCCTACCTTCTCCTCTCTCTCACTCACTCACTCACTCACTTACTGTTATATGTGGAAGATTTTGAGGTTTTATCATTGGAGTTCTGATACTACACTAGGATGTGTTTGTCACTTGTTATTAATTTGGGCTCTGCCTTACTTAGGTGACCCCGTTTTTATCTGAAAGTCTGAGTCTGAATCTGTCTTCAGCTAAGAGACATATTTCTCTTATATTCTATGATTACTTTTTTTTTTTCTTTTCTATTCTATTTTTTTTTATTATTGTGACTTGGGTGAAGGTTTACCCAGCAAATTTACTTTCCATACAGGGGTTCACATATACTTTGTCTCATGACATTGACCACAGTTTACCACAATGCAACAGCTCCCCTCCCAATTCCTCCCCATAGATACCTCTTCCCTGTGTCCATCCCTCCATGCACTCCTGCCCCCTGAGCTGTCTCCCTGTGCATAA
>NW_006922241.1:306429-307101 GCF_000298275.1 Orycteropus afer afer
ACCAAATATTTTTTCCCAATCTGTAGGTTCTCTTTTGACTCTTTTGGAGAAGTCTTTGGAAGCACATAAAAATTTAATTTTCAGAAGGTCCCAATTATCTGGTTTCTCTTCTGCTGTTTGTGCATTTTGAGATATGCTTGATAGTCTATTTAGGCCATATATTAGGGCCCTTAAATTTGCCCCTAGATTTTCCTTGAGGAACTATATAGTTTTAGGTTTCACATTTAAGTCTTTGGTCCATCTGAAGTTCGTTTTTATGTATGGTGTGAGGTACAGATCTTGTTTCATTTTTCTGCAAATGGATCTCCAGTTTTGCCAGCACCATTTATTAAACATTCTCTTCCCCATTTAATGGATTTGGGGCCTTTGTCAAAGATAGCTGACTGTAGGTCGATGGATCTATTTCTGGGTTCTCAATTCTATTCCATTGGTCTATATTTCTGTCATTAAACCAATACCGGGCAGTTTTGACTACTGTGGCTGTATAGTAGGTTTTGAGATCCTGCAGTGTGAGACCTCCTACTTTGTTTCTCTTTTTTAAAAGTGCTTGCTTATCGGAGGTCCTTTCCTTTCCATGTAAAGTTAGTGATTGGTTTTTCCATATACCTAAAGAATGTTGATGGAATCTGGATTGGGATTGCATTGAATGTATAGATTGCCTTGGCTAGAACT